>NC_141818.1:48261657-48326657 GCF_982586985.1 Callionymus lyra | reverse complement strand
CTTCATGTCTTCTTGTCTTCGTGTCTTCGTGTCTTCTTGTCTTCGTGTCTTCTTGTATTTGTGTCTTCATGTCTTCGTGTCTTCTTGTCTTTGTGTCTTCATGTCTTCTTGTCTTCGTGTCTTCGTGTCTTCTTGTCTTTATGTCTTCATGTCTTCTTGTCTTCGTGTCTTCGTGTCTTCTTGTCTTCGTGTCTTCTTGTCTTTATGTCTTCATGTCTTCTTGTCTTCGTGTCTTCGTGTCTTCTTGTCTTTGTGTCTTCATGTCTTCTTGTCTTCGTGTCTTCGTGTCTTCTTGTCTTTATGTCTTCATGTCTTCTTGTCTTCGTGTCTTCGTGTCTTCTTGTCTTCGTGTCTTCTTGTCTTTATGTCTTCATGTCTTCTTGTCTTCGTGTCTTCATGTCTTCTTGTCTTTATGTCTTCATGTCTTCTTGTCTTTGTGTCTTCGTGTCTTCCTGTCACTCAAGTACTGACTCAACCCTGAAACTTTATCATCATCAATCACCAGAGTTTCAGCTGCAAGTGTTTCCTCTCAGATGTAGTTTATAAATGTGACGAGAACCTGAGAGTCTTTGCTTCTAATTATAGAAACATTTCCTTCATCACATGAACGTCAGTCGTCCATCGACACCTCGACTTGATCTTATATGTTGTTCGAAGCATCAATTCATCAATAAATCAATAATCAATAAATCACTAAATGCTCTTCTTCCTCTGGACCTTCAGGATGGAATGGGGAACCTGAGGGTGACCAAGGACGGGGTCAGACTGGAGGGTGTGTCGGAATTCATGAAGCCTTTGTACGTCAAGGAGGTCCAGTCGAGGAGGGTGAGTTTGATGTAAACACAACGATACTTTGTGACAAACACAACGATACTTTGTGACAAACACAACTGTACTTTGTTACAAACACAACTATACTTTGTGACAAACACAACTATATCTTGTGACAAACACAACTATACTTTGTGACAAACACAACTATATCTTGTGACAAACACAACTATACTTTGTGACAAACACAACTATATCTTGTGACAAACACAACTATACTTTGTGACAAACACAACTATATCTTGTGATAAACACAACTATACTTTGTGACAAACACAACTGTACTTTGTCTTAAACACAACTGTACTTTGATACAAACACAACTATATATTGTGATAAACGCAACTATACTTTGTCTTAAACACAACTATACTTTGTGACAAACAAAACTATACTTTGTTACAAACACAACTATATCTTGTGATAAACACAACTATACTTTGCGACAAACACAACTATACTTTGTGACAAACAAAACTATACTTTGTAATAAACACAACTATACTTTGTGTCAAACAAAACTATACTTTGTAATAAACACAACTATACTTTGTGACAAACAAAACTGTACTTTGTCTTAAACACAACTATACTTTGTGACAAACAAAACTATACTTTGTAATAAACACAACTATACTTTGTGTCAAACACAACTAACCTTAAAAAAAACAACTATATATTGTTATAACTCAACTTTATCTTGTAATAAACACAACTATATCTTCTAACAAACACAACTATATATTGTAATAAACACAACTATGTTTTGTAATAAACACAACTATATCTTGTAATAAACACAACTATATTTTGTAATAAACACAACTATTTATTGTAATAAACACAACTATATCTTGTGATAAACACAACTATATCTTGTAATAAACACAACTATATCTTGTGATAAACACAACTATACATTGTGATAACACAACTATATCTTGTAATAAACACAACTATATCTTGTAATAAACACAACTATATTTTGTAATAAACACAACTATATGTTGTGATAACACAACTATATCTTGTAATAAACACAACTATATCTTGTGATAAACACAACTATACTTTGTAATAACACAACTATATTTTGTAATAAACACAACTATACGTTGTGATAACACAACTATATCTTGTGATAAACACAACTATACGTTGTAATAACACAACTATATTTTGTAATAAACACAACTTTACGTTGTGATAACACAACTATATCTTGTAATAAACACAACTATATCTTGTGATAAACACAACTATACTTTGTAATAAACACAACTATATTTTGTAATAAACACAACTATATCTTGTAATAAACACAACTATACATTTGAAGCTTTTAAACATTTTTCTGTGTCAGTGATAAAAAATGTAAAGTCAAAGTTTGTTTTTGTAAAAAAAAAAGAAAAGAAGAAAAAGATCAACTGAAGATAAATCCATCTTTAAAATGTCCAACTGTGTGTCAGAGTTAAGTTTGATCTTCACACGTGTCGCTGTTTTTACAAAAGCTCTCGGAAAAAGAAACAAAATGAATCCGTTTGTTCGTCTCGTCGTTCTTCGAGTACATTTACAGTCACAGGCTTCAGTGACACAAGAGTCTTTTCTTTTTATCTTTACCTTTTCTTAAATCGCTTCAGAGCCGTCGTGTTCATAAAGGAAATAAGTTTCAAACACAAGTGCAGAACCTTCACTGCAGAACCTTTTCTGCAGAACCTTCACTGCAGAACCTTCGCTGCAGAACCTTCGCTGCAGAACCTTTTCTGCAGAACCTTCACTGCAGAACCTTCGCTGCAGAACCTTTTCTGCAGAACCTTCGCTGCAGAACCTTTTCTGCAGAACCTTCACTGCAGAACCTTCGCTGCAGAACCTTCGCTGCAGAACCTTTTCTGCAAAACCTTCGCTGCAGAACCTTTGTTGCAGAACCTTTGTTGCAGAACCTTCACTGCAGAACCTTCACTGCAGAACCTTCGCTGTAGAACCTTCGCTGTAGAACCTTCGCTGCAGAACCTTCACTGCAAAACCTTCGCTGCAGAACCTTTGCTGCAGAACCTTCGCTGCAGAACCTTCACTGCAAAACCTTCGCTGCAGAACCTTCACTGCAAAACCTTCGCTGCAGAACCTTTGCTGCAGAACCTTCGCTGCAGAATATTTTCTGCAAAACCTTCGCTGCAGAACCTTTGCTACAGAACCTTCGCTGCAGAACCTTTGCTACAGAACCTTTGCTGCAGAACCTTTGCTACAGAACCTTTGCTACAGAACCTTTGCTGCAGAACCTTTGCTACAGAACCTTTGCTACAGAACCTTTGCTGCAGAACCTTTGCTGCAGAACCTTCGCTGCAAAACCTTCGCTGCAGAACCTTTGCTGCAGAACCTTTGCTACAGAACCTTCGCTGCAGAACCTTTGCTACAGAACCTTCGCTGCAGAACCTTTGCTGCAGAACCTTTGCTACAGAACCTTTGCTGCAGAACCTTCGCTGCAGAACCTTTGCTACAGAACCTTTGCTGCAGAACCTTTGCTACAGAACCTTTGCTGCAGAACCTTCGCTGCAGAACCTTCGCTGCAGAACCTTCGCTGCAGAACCTTCGCTGTAGAACCTTTGCTACAGAACCTTTGCTGCAGAACCTTTGCTACAGAACCTTTGCTGCAGAACCTTCGCTGCAGAACCTTTGCTACAGAACCTTTGCTGCAGAACCTTTGCTACAGAACCTTTGCTGCAGAACCTTTGCTACAGAACCTTCGCTGCAGAACCTTTGCTACAGAACCTTTGCTGCAGAACCTTTGCTACAGAACCTTTGCTACAGAACCTTTGCTGCAGAACCTTTGCTACAGAACCTTTGCTACAGAACCTTTGCTGCAGAACCTTTGCTGCAGAACCTTCGCTGCAAAACCTTCGCTGCAGAACCTTTGCTGCAGAACCTTTGCTACAGAACCTTCGCTGCAGAACCTTTGCTACAGAACCTTCGCTGCAGAACCTTTGCTGCAGAACCTTTGCTACAGAACCTTTGCTGCAGAACCTTCGCTGCAGAACCTTTGCTACAGAACCTTTGCTGCAGAACCTTTGCTACAGAACCTTTGCTGCAGAACCTTCGCTGCAGAACCTTCGCTGCAGAACCTTCGCTGCAGAACCTTCGCTGTAGAACCTTTGCTACAGAACCTTTGCTGCAGAACCTTTGCTACAGAACCTTTGCTGCAGAACCTTCGCTGCAGAACCTTTGCTACAGAACCTTTGCTGCAGAACCTTTGCTACAGAACCTTTGCTGCAGAACCTTCGCTGCAGAACCTTCGCTGCAGAACCTTCGCTGCAGAGCCGCGTAATTGTCTCCAGTAGGACTTTTTCACCGAGATGCAAAAACCTTTGTCTCTTTCTATCCTTCGTCTCTTTTTATCCTTCATCTCTTTCCATCCTTCGCCTCCTTCCATCCTCCGTCTCTTTCCATCCTTCATCTCTTTCCATCCTTCGTCTCTTTTTATCCTTTGTCTCCTTCCATCCTTCGCCTCCTTCCATCCTTCGCCTCCTTCCATCCTTCGTCTCTTTCCATCCTTCGTCTCTTTCCATCCTTCGTCTATTTAAGTTAAACTCTATGGTTTTAGTTGATTAAAGTGAAACAATAATTGTTTTAGTTTAAGTTAGACTATATAATTAAGTTAATGTTAAACTATAATAGTTTTACTTTAAGTTAAATTAAGTAAGTATTAGTTTTGATAATGTTAAATTACAATATTTTTAGTTTAAGTTTAACTATATTGCTTTAGTTTTGGTAATATTTAACTATAATAGTTTTAGTTTAAGTTAAACTATAACTGCTTTATTTTTATTAAAGTGGAAATATAATAGTTTTAGTTTTATGAAGTGAAACTATAATAGTTTTAGTTTCAGTGAAACTGTAATATCTTTCAACGCGGTTGAATGATTCAGTTTCTATGTTGTTATTATTGATGCCATTATTCATCGTGTTGTTCCCAGTGTAACCACCAGGGACTGTTTACTTCCCTATTTTCCTGACTCCCTGCCCGGTGGACCGGATCATTAGAAGTCGGGCTTCGCTCGGGCCTGTGGGACAAAAGCTATCTCTCTAGTAATGACCCGAGAAATACCCATTACCAGAACTGCATCATGGGAATTACAACCAGGGTTTGAATCGCAGTTAAGGGTCGAACTCCCTAATAATTCCAGCGTATTGTTGTGTTTGCTCAAGAGCAGCTACTGACTGACGAAGAGGCCGATGTTGTTTCTATGTCGACACAAACCTCCTGATCTCAAACTGACCCTCTTTGTTGGATTGTTTTGTCCAAAAAACCCTTAAAATGTTCCTTTTTTTTAAAGATTTTGTCGTGCTCTAGAAAAAAGTTATTATGACCTACACAAGCTTTACTTGACTGTACACATTTGAACGTGATCAACAATAATTTATTATTTATTTTAAGTATTGACTTAGCTTGACTTAATGTCCAGACTATAAAGCGTAACTCGATATAAAAGTTAAAAAAATAAACCTTATATATATAGTATGTACGCAGGAGATATTTACACAAAAGGAAATAACAATAACAAGATAAAAGGCCAAGGTTATTTGAACTGAGACAGAACCCTCTAGTGGTTATAAACGTAACTGCCATAGAAAGATGGTAAAGCTGAGATTATGAATCTGGATACACCACAGTTAGAAGCTTCGGTTACATGTGTAGAAAACATGGTAAACGTTAGCACCTGTAATATCCAGAACGATTAACAAGTTCGCTCCACTGGTCAATTTTCACTTCATGAAGCTTTTACCATCGATTTGCATTGACTCCAATTTTCTCCACATGACTCCAGAGCGCCCCCTAGAGGCCGTTTTCCTGTAAGAATCCATTGAAAATCTGTATCTCCATTTAATCTATAGTAGAGCTACACGATATTGGAAATAAGCGCGATATTCGATAGTGGCGTCTGGAATTGCGATATCGATATCAATGCTATATATTTTTATTTCACCCAAAAATGTAGCCACGTGCAGGAGTGAGTACTGTAGTGAAGGTCCGGGGGTTAAAGAAGGAAAACGATGATATTTCCCTTTCATTTATTTCTGCACTTCTGTGTCGACATGATGGTATAAATATATCTCTTATAACGCTCAGTCTCGCGGGACTTGCATCGGTTTCCCGCCAAAACTGAGCGACATCAGAGAGGAGCCGCCGGCGCGTCGTGATATCACCAAATCAATAATAAATACTTGTACACGCACACATAACACTTTATAAATGATGCTAACAATGTAGCTTGTTAGCATACAGTGAAGACGCACACATAACACTTTATAAATTACGCTTACAACTTAGCTTGTTAGCATACGGTGAAGACGCACACATAACACTTTATAAATGACGCTAACAACTTAGCTCGTTAGCATACGGTGAAGACGCACACATAACACTTTATAAATGATGCTAACAACTTAGCTCGTTAGCATACGGTGAAGACGGACAGGTTTGTTTGGAAGTTCACGATCTTCTAAGAAAACAACTGAGACGAGATGAAAAGTTCTTACAATATGTTGCTTTAACAAAGGAGGTTGAAAGAGACGAGTGACTGGATCACTAGTGTTTGACTAGATCATAAGTTAGTATTACTTCACTGGATCACTAGTGTTTGACTAGATCATAAGTTAGTATTACTTCACTGGATCACTAGTGTTTGACTAGATCAGAAGTTAGTATTACTTCACTGGATCACTAGTGTTTGACTAGATCATAAGTTAGTATTACTTCACTGGATCACTAGTGTTTGACTAGATCAGAAGTTAGTATTACTTCACTGGATCACTAGTGTTTGACTAGATCATAAGTTAGTATTACTTCACTGGATCACTAGTGTTTGACTAGATCAGAAGTTAGTATTACTTCACTGGATCACTAGTGTTTGACTAGATCATAAGTTAGTATTACTTCACTGGATCACTAGTGTTTGACTAGATCAGAAGTTAGTATTACTTCACTGGATCACTAGTGTTTGACTAGATCAGAAGTTAGTATTACTTCACTGGATCACTAGTGTTTGACTAGATCAGAAGTTAGTATTACTTCACTGGATCACTAGTGTTTGACTAGATCATAAGTTAGTATTACTTCACTGGATCACTAGTGTTTGACTAGATCATAAGTTAGTATTACTTCACTGGATCACTAGTGTTTGATTAGATCATATGTTAGTATTACTTCACTGGATCACTAGTGTTTGACTAGATCATAAGTTAGTATTACTTCACTGGATCACTAGTGTTTGATTAGATCATATGTTAGTATTACTTCACTGGATCACTAGTGTTTGATTAGATCATATGTTAGTATTACTTCACTGGATCACTAGTGTTTGACTAGATCAGAAGTTAGTATTACTTCACTGGATCACTAGTGTTTGACTAGATCATAAGTTAGTATTACTTCACTGGATCACTAGTGTTTGACTAGATCATAAGTTAGTATTACTTCACTGGATCACTAGTGTTTGACTAGATCAGAAGTTAGTATTACTTCACTGGATCACTAGTGTTTGACTAGATCATAAGTTAGTATTACTTCACTGGATCACTAGTGTTTGACTAGATCATAAGTTAGTATTACTTCACTGGATCACTAGTGTTTGACTAGATCAGAAGTTAGTATTACTTCACTGGATCACTAGTGTTTGACTAGATCATAAGTTAGTATTACTTCACTGGATCACTAGTGTTTGACTAGATCATAAGTTAGTATTACTGCACTGGATCACTAGTGTTTGACTAGATCAGAAGTTAGTATTACTTCACTGGATCACTAGTGTTTGACTAGATCATAAGTTAGTATTACTTCACTGGATCACTAGTGTTTGACTAGATCAGAAGTTAGTATTACTTCACTGGATCACTAGTGTTTGACTAGATCAGAAGTTAGTATTACTTCACTGGATCACTAGTGTTTGACTAGATCAGAAGTTAGTATTACTTCACTGGATCACTAGTGTTTGACTAGATCATAAGTTAGTATTACTTCACTGGATCACTAGTGTTTGACTAGATCATAAGTTAGTATTACTTCACTGGATCACTAGTGTTTGATTAGATCATATGTTAGTATTACTTCACTGGATCACTAGTGTTTGACTAGATCATAAGTTAGTATTACTTCACTGGATCACTAGTGTTTGACTAGATCATAAGTTAGTATTACTTCACTGGATCACTAGTGTTTGACTAGATCATAAGTTAGTATTACTTCACTGGATCACTAGTGTTTGACTAGATCATAAGTTAGTATTACTTCACTGGATCACTAGTGTTTGACTAGATCATAAATTAGTTTTACTTCCGTGGATATACTGAGCTAAGACGTGTCGTCATAGCAACCGAGCCTAACAAGCCGCACAGTTCACAGACGGACGGAGACGTAAACAACAACGAGACATAGAAGTACAAATTGACAACTTTACAGAACGTGACACTGATTGGTCGAAGTGCGTATTTAAGAAATGTTTGATACAATCAAAAATTATAATTTATCACATTTTTCGATGAATATTGCACGTGACAATATCGCGATATCGATCTTTTTTCAATATATCGTGCAGCCCTAATCTACAGGGTTATAAAATAGTTAACGTTTCAATCACGCGACAGAAGATCATTTCTGGTGCTCAAGCGTCGACACATGTTTCACTGAAGTGTGTCCGGCTCGTCCTGCCAGACGTGGTCACAACCTGCATAAAAATAGTCTTCATTAACATTTAACATCATGTTTCAGAATGTCAGAGGAATGAAAGTCACATTAGCCCGCGAGGGGAAGAGGAACCGGTGAAAAGTGAATAAGAATATTAATCTGATGGAGCCAAAGATCCTTCTATCTTTCCCTCCAGCTGCTGTCTCGGCGGCGGCGGCGTCCAGAAGCCACAACAAATCCCTTCATCACAGCACTTGTCGAGGGAGAAAAGGCCACGTCCTGTCAGAGTGCGTCGAGTCTCAAATTGTCGGCGTGTCATAATTTTTAATGAACGGCCGCAGCCAGAGCCTGTCGACTCTTGTCCAGTCGCATCCTCGTCGCCGTGAACACTTTCCTTCAAACAAAGTCACAATCAAAAAAATGTTATATCCTTGAAGTTTTTTACGATCTGTGAATCATTTCCCACAACTCCTGTGTTGTTCTCAGTATTATCTTGACCTGTAAAGTATATATTTTATTGAGTATTGTTTTAATTGTTTAAGCGCTTTATGACCCTGGTCTGGAAAAAAATTACTTACTTACTTACTTACTTACAATTCCTGTTCTAGTGGTTATAAAGTGGAGCTGCCTTAGAAAGATGGTAACGCTGAGATTATGAATCTGGATACACCACAGTTAGAAGCTTGGGTTACACGTGTAGAAAACATGGTAAACATTAGCACCTGTAATATCCAGAACGATAAACAAGTTCGCTCCACTAGTCTATTGTAACTTCTTAAAGATTTTATCGTCGATTTGCATTGAGTCCATTTTTATACGCTGCCGTCTACAACTTCTAGCTTCCTTGAATGCTAAGCTAATAGGCAACATTTTTGGTGCTGGAGCAATCACCTTCAAATTAAAAGCTGCATTATCTGTGAATTGTTTCCTTCATTTCCGGTTCTCTAGACACTGGAGTCACATATTATTGTTATATTATTTTACTATTTCTCTCAACATAAGTCACATTCTCATCCATTATGAGACAACTTGGACCATTTATGCCTTTTTTTTGCT
Source organism: Callionymus lyra (assembly GCF_982586985.1). Classification (NCBI taxonomy): domain Eukaryota; kingdom Metazoa; phylum Chordata; class Actinopteri; order Syngnathiformes; family Callionymidae; genus Callionymus; species Callionymus lyra. The sequence goes on along the minus strand of NC_141818.1, from coordinate 48,317,095 downwards.
TTTTCTATTAAAGCAACAACACCTGATATTTGGACACACTTTCTCCGATTGTTTTAGGTCATAGGTATTTGAACTGAGAGAGAACCCTCTAGTGGTTTTAAAGCGCAACTGCCATAGAAAGATGGTAACGCTGAGATTATGAATCTGGATACACCACAGTTAGAAGCTTGGGTTACACGTGTAGAAAACATGGTAAACGTTAACACCTGTAATATCCAGAACGACTAACAACGCCATTAACAAAGATCTCTCCACTGGTCTTTTGTAACTTCTAAAAGATATTATCGTCGATTTGCATTGAGTCCGTTTTTTTACGCTGTCGTCTCCAACATCTCGCGTCATAAATGCTCAGCTAATATGGAACATTTGATTACCTGCAACAAGAGTCTTTGTCTGGTTTTGAAATAAATAAATGCACCTGCTGTATTTAGCAACGTCGCATCAGAGTTTTTACGACTTTGCAGTTACAGTTTCTTTACACCAGGGGTCGCCAGACAAAAACTAAAAACTTGCGTATTGGTGCTTTAAAGTAGAATACATTTGAATTTGAAACGGTTTAAATTCTCAGTGTCAAAAAAAGGAAGTAGCAAAAACATCATCAGATACTGTTTGAAGTGAAATAAAGTGGTAAAAAACATTTATTGATAAACTGCAGCAGCCATTGATTTTCAGTTTTATCTTCTCTTTATCTTTTTTTTGTGTGTTGAATCTTTCTTTTTGTTTTGATGTTTTTCAAGGTTTGTTCAAACCCATTTTTCTAAGCCTTGTGATAGAATTGTCTCTGGACTGTGTTAGTCTACAATAAATACTAAATAAAAGCTGTAGTTGATAAGTTGAGATGGTTGACCTCGAATCAATGTTGTCGAATTCATATGATTGACGAAGTAACACTGATGGTAGAGACGCCTTCAGTAAAGAAACACAATGGTTTTTATAATGACATTTTGTTCTAATTCCAGTTTCATTCTTAAGCTTTTAATAATCGTTCATGTCTCCATTACTTACGCACTATAATCAAACAATTATAATAAATTGTTTGATTATAGTTGAAAATGGTTTGATTAGTTGAAAATTGTTTGATTATAGTTGAAAATTGTTTGATTATAGTTAAAAATAGTTTGATTATAGTTAAAAATTGTTGGATTATAGTTGAAAATTGTTTGATTATAGTTGAAAATTGTTTGATTATAGTTAAAAATTGTTTGATTATAGTTGAAAATTGTTTGATTATAGTTAAAAATTGTTTGATTATAGTTGAAAATTGTTTGATTATAGTTGAAAATTGTTTGATTAGTTGACAATTGTTTGATTATAGTTGAAAATTGTTTGATTGTAGTTGAAAATTGTTTGATTATAGTTGAAAATTGTTTGATTATAGTTGAAAATTGTTTGATTATAGTTGATAATTGTTTGATTATAGTTGAAAATTGTTTGATTATAGTTGAAAATTGTTTGATTATAGTTGAAAATTGTTTGATTGTAGTTGAAAATTGTTTGATTATAGTTGAAAATTGTTTGATTGTAGTTGAAAATTGTTTGATTATAGTTGAAAATTGTTTGATTATAGTTGATAATTGTTTGATTATAGTTGAAAATTGTTTGATTATAGTTGAAAATTGTTTGATTATAGTTGAAAATTGTTTGATTGTAGTTGAAAATTGTTTGATTGTAGTTGAAAATTGTTTGATTATAGTTGAAAATTGTTTGATTGTAGTTGAAAATTGTTTGATTATAGTTGAAAATTGTTTGATTATAGTTGAAAATTGTTTGATTGTAGTTGAAAATTGTTTGATTATAGTTGAAAATTGTTTGATTATAGTTGAAAATTGTTTGATTATAGTTGAAAATTGTTTGATTTTAGTTGAAAATTGTTTGATTATAGTTGAAAATTGTTTGATTATAGTTGAAAATCGTTTGATTATAGTTGAAATTGATTGATTTTAGTTGAATATTGTTTGATTATAGTTGAAAATCGTTTGATTATAGTTGAAATTGATTGATTTCAGTTGAATATTGTTTGATTATATTAAAATTTGACAGTACAGACAAAAATAGCTCCATACACACGAGGCTTAAAAACTTTGAACATATGAACAAAGTGCAGAATAAAACACAAAACCTTGAAGGATTGTGCAGAAGAGAAGATTCACCATAAACAGAATAAGATAACATCTGTACAAAGTGTCATGTGTTGCATCAACCAAAGAAAGGAAGATAGAAGATAAAATAAAAGCTGCTGGTGTGTGACTGTGACTCCTGTGTTCAGTGTAAATATATAAGTGAGATCATGGACGTTGATTATTGCGCAGCTTTGTTCTAAGACTCTTCAGTACGATCCTCAGCCTCGTCTCCTAACAGAGCTCTGGGCCTCGAGATAAAGCTCTTCCTTCGTGTTATCTTCACACACAATTACTCAACACAGAACAAACTCCTTTTAAGCCGCGAATACTTTAGAGCGAAACATTAGAATTATCTCTGCGAGGAACAGACGAGTGTGAGAAGGTTCTGGAGTTTAGAACTCGTGTCGGAGACGAGTTCAAGGAATATTAGACTTTGACTCTCTTAGTGGTGCTTCTGACCTCGTCATCGCCTGTCACTCAAACCTCACAGAATACTTTTATGATTGTAGTAGTATTTTACTGTCATCACTGCAGGTATAAGTAACTATTAGAAGTGTTTTACTGTCACTACTGCAGGTATAAGTAACTATTAGAAGTGTTTTACTGTTATCACTGCAGGTATAAGTAAGTATTACAAGTATTTTACTGTCACTACTGCAGGTATAATCAAGTATTATAAGTATTTTACTGTCACTACTGCAGGTATAAGTAAGTATTACAAGTATGTTACTGTCATCACTGCAGGTATAAGTAAGTATTACAAGTATTTTACTGTCATCACTGCAGGTACAAGTAAGTATTACAAGTAGTTTACTGTCACTACTGCAGGTATAAGTAAGTATTACAAGTATTTTACTGTCATCACTGCAGGTATAAGTAAGTATTACAAGTATTTTACTGTCATCACTGCAGGTATAAGTAAGTATTACAAGTATTTTACTGTCACTACTGCAGGTATAAGAAAGTACTACAAGTATTTTACTGTCATCACTGCAGGTATAAGAAAGTATTACAAGTATTTTACTGTCATCACTGCAGGTATAAGAAAGTATTACAATTATTTTACTGTCATCACTGCAGGTATAAGAAAGTATTACAAGTATTTTACTGTCATCACTGCAGATATAAGAAAGTATTACAAGTATTTTACTGTCATCACTGCAGGTATAAGAAAGTATTACAAGTATTTTACTGTCATCACTGCAGATATAAGAAAGTATTACAAGTATTTTACTGTCATCACTGCAGGTATAAGAAAGTATTACAAGTATTTTATGTATTTTATGTATTCCAGAACCTTTTTACTACCTTTGTTACTGATTATAGTTGAAAATTGTTTGATTACAGTTGAAAATTGTTTGAAAATCTATTGAAAAATATATTTTGATTAAACACGTAAATGTATCTTTTTAAAGCATGAAAACAAATAAACCAAATCCTTCCTAAAAGAATCAGGCGCTAAAGTGTTAAACCTCGATGACGTCACAGATGTTCTCCATCAACGTATCTTCACAGGAACCTCACGTTCACAGCATCTCTTCCCTCGTGTTTCAAGATAATCTCTCTTTTATCGAATCACGCCATCGTCCTTCAACCGTCACCTGGAGTTATCATCAGAGCTGCTTCTTCACGCTTCAATCAGATCCAGACAACAATCTAATCCCATGTTTAAAAACACCATCTTCAACCTTCACTGGGAATTATGTTTCAGTAGAATACAAAAACCGTCACTGTTTAAAGTACTTAGCTCACCGAGCTAACATGCTAACAAGTTCATCTTCACCTCGTTCAAGAGAACAAAGTGTTTTCTTTTCTTCACAAACTCAAACCAGGATCGAACCAAACATCTTGAGAACTTTGATATGTTTCATGGCTCAAGTCGAACAGAATAAAAGATGAACTTCTCGTCTGAAAAAAACATATTTTAAATCTAATGACAAGACTTCAATGAAACTATTGTAACTCATTTTGTTTGTTCAACAAACCAAACAATTTAATTCGTTTCAAAAGGGAAATTCTCAAAGATTCTTTGGTGAATGGATATAAAACCTTCAACACAGTCGATGAAGGTTGAATTTAATCAGAGGTTTGATTATGTTTTGTGTTGAAGAATCAAGTTGTTTGTTCTCTTTCTCGTGCGGTTTGTTTGTTTTTGTTGCTGATCCTGGAGAGAAGAAGTCAATTACAGTTTATTAAATATTAGTTTCAACTATAATCAAACAAATTTCAATTATAATCAAACAATTTTCAACTAGAATCAAACAATTTTCAACTGTAATCAAACAATTTTCAACTATAATCAAACATTTTTCAACTATAATCAAACAATTTTCAACTATAATCAAACATTTTTCAACTATAATCAAACAATTTTCAACTATAATCAAACAATTTTCAACTATAATCAAACAATTTAAAACTGTAATCCAACAATTTTCAACTATAATCAAACAATTTTCAACTGTAATCAAACAATTTTCAACTATAATCAAACAATTTTCAACTATAATCCAACAATTTTCAACTATAATCCAACAATTTTCAACTATAATCAAACAATTTTCAACTATAATCAAACTTTTTTCAACTATAATCAAACAATTTAAACTATTAACAAACAATTTTCAACTAAAATCAAACAATTTTCAACTATAATCAAACAATTTTCAACTATAATCAAACAATTTTCAACTATAATTAAACAATTTTCAACTATAATCAAACAATTTTCAACTATAATCTAACAATTTTCAACTATAATCAAACAATTTTCAACTATAATCTAACAATTTTCAACTATAATCTAACAATTTTCAGCTGTACTGACTGTAGCTTCAGTTCCATCAAACCCTTCGTTCCAAACAGGAAACAGTGGACACAGAAATCAATCCCATCATGCTTTGTGTCCTGAAGCGAAAGTGAAATAAAACCGTGACGACGTCATACGTCTCCAGTCGCAGTTTCTTCCTCTCGCTCCAAACAAAAGTTGCTCCGTCGCTCATAATGCACATGAATAAACATTAGCAGCTGTTAAATATTTATAATTTACGTCTCTATTTATTTTTATTTCGCATCCGAGCGCTTGATCAAATATGACTCGTGCGTGCGGCGACACCTCCGGATGACTGATTCCTGCGCTGAGTGAACGAGATAGAGCGTGTTCGTGCTCGCACGCCCGTCCAGCCGGAATGAATCGGACAACATTACATCTGTCAGGGCTCGCAGAACACCCGGCGCTGAGAACGAGCGGCAAATAACTCAAGTCCATCACACGCCTGTTATACCGTAATTAATCCCTCGAGCCGGCTCTGAAGACGATTATTGAGATGATGTGCGGGCGAGAGAGGCTGAGATGTTACACTAGCAAACACTTCAGGTGACGTCGATTTGTGTCTTTTTCAGGGACCCAGAGGGGTTCCTAGGCCAGATGGCGTCGTCACAAGAACTGATACTTTGGTACCAGAACACAAAAAAACAATAGCAGTGCCGAGTACTGTATTGTCTGCACTATAAGGCGCACTTAAATGCCTTTAACAGTGCGGCTTATATATGAACATTACCTGGTGGGGGACTATTTTACAAACACATTTGTGATTACGTCATTGCGTCATCACGGGGTGGGATTTACAATGCACGTCACATCATGGCGGACGGCTATGGAGTGAGATTACTGCCACCGTTTTGAGCGAGTGTGGCTTGGTTGTTGTACACTCAAAATGACTCTGCTGCGCTCAACCAGTCATACACGTGCGTTCAACATGTCATACACGTGTTCTCTAGCCGTCATACACGCGCTCAACTTCTCTGCTGCTCAAAATTTGTCTGCTCACAACACCAGTCTCACGCGCTGATGCTTGAAGCCTTTTAAACATCATCTGAACATCGTTATCATGGGAGTGAACAAAGTTGTCAGAACGCTTAATAAAGTTTGACTTTATCCGACTGTTTTGTTGACGTTCCCTTTAGCTCAGCTTTATCTAGTGGATGATAACACAACCCCAGTCAAACGTTTGTATCTTTTATTCTATGCGCCTTATAATCCGGTGCAAACTATTTATGAAAACACTTCTAAAATAGGCCAAACATTGAAGGAGTGCCTTATAATCCGGTGCGTCTAATAGTGCGTAAAATACGGTACACGTGATCTTGGCAGAACTGACGAGGCCTTTACACATCAGAGACCCTACAAAAGCCAAAGAAGAACTTCTGCCGTCTTCAAAACAATGACTTCTCCAGAGAAATATCTAAACATCTTCTTATTGTTACATTTGGAAATACTTGTGGGTACATTTTAACCACAAAAAAAACTAAAATTTTTGGTTTGTAAACCAATGGAGGAAACACTTTGAACCAACAAACAAAAAGACGGACACATTTTAAAACATTTAAAAAGGATCGTACCTCGCAGCAGGAAAGGTTGACGGTCCGAAGGAAGTCAACTTGTGACATTTCTGTGTGGAGTGTGTATGTTCTCCCCGTGTTGTGTGGGTTTACTCCGGACACTCCGGTTTCCTCCCACAGTCCAAAAACATAAAGGGGTTGATTTAGAACTTGGGGAAATTTTCCATAGGTATGAGTGTGTGTGTGAATGGTTGTGTGTCTTTGTGTGTCCTGAGACAGACTGGCATCCTGTCCAGGGTGTCCCCCCCCCACCACCACCACCACCATCACTCCTCTTTGAATGTAAAATGATTAATTGTTAGTTTTGTGTACTTGAAAGTAAAGGCTACTTTTATTAACCATGGTATCGAAAAGTACTAAAAAGTACTGGTGTTGGTATGAACTACTGAGGTTTTGGTATCTTTAGCCTCGACAGTGTGTAGCGCACGAACACACACAACTTTATATCATCACTAAAATGTTGTCGTGACACCTCCGCTGACTCTCTCTCTGGGTCACATTTTACTTTCGCGTCGTAGCTCAGAGTGGTCGACTCGTGGCCTGAGAGGTTGCAGGTTCAATCCCAGTACAGGATGAGATGGTGGCGGAGACACTTTACCCTGAAGGGTTGAGCTGTCGAGTCTGCTCCCATAAGTGTGTGATTGTGTGTGTGGAAGGGTAAACGTGTAACCAAGTGTAGAAAAGTGCTTCACAAGTGAGAACCATTTTCTACCCGTCGCTCGTGATCTTAGGTGAGGGTAGAGACGCAGATCGACCGGTACAAACGAGAGCTTTATCTTTTGGGCTCAGCTCTGTTTTTTTTGTACCAACGAAGATCGGTGCGTCGTCTGCATAACTGCTGACGTCGCCACGATCCAACTCCTTTCTTCCCTCACTCACGAACAAGACCCTGAGATACTTAAAGTCCTGAAGTTGGGGCAGAATCTCCAACCCCGGAGAAGGATCCCACCTTATTCCGGCTGAGAACCATGGACTCCCATTTTGAGGTGAAGATTTTGATCACTGAACCCAAATTGTTTTCTAAATAAAGACCAGAAAAGAAGCCTTTGACCCGTCAGAGGCTCAGAGGGTAACGCTCTTCTCTAAGTGCACTGCTTTACAGTACATGGTAGGACAGTGTTCAAATCTGGACAGTGTAGTACTGACTCAAATCAAACACTGTTGCTACACACTTACAGGAAATGACTCGACAGTTTCTTCTTCTACTACTTTTTAACACTGATTGTGACCAGTCGTTGAAACACTTTCATCGACACTTGACAACACTTTTCTCCAATTGAAGTTATAAGGTTGTGTTTCATTGTGTTATTACTGTTGTTGTGCTCTTTTGTGGTAAAATGAGTGTTTTCTCAAGACATTGGCTTCAGTTTAGCGTCATCTACGTCACTAAGATGTTAAGGTTTGAAAGTGTCCATCGATCCACACTCAATTTTCTGCCCATTTGAGTGCACCAATTGAGTGCACATTGGGCGCTACATTGTCGCACACTGCTGAATGTGAATGCACTTGTCTTAACAAGAAGGATGTGTCTCGCCTGCAGTTCATACTAAACTCTGCAGCCAGAATTCTGAGCCGCTCTAGTAGAAGAACTCACATTTCTCCTTCAAACTCTTCACTGGCTGCTCTAGTAGAAGAACTCACATTTCTCCTTCAAACTCTTCACTAGCTGCTCTAGTAGAAGAACTCACATTTCTCCTTCAAACTCTTCACTGGCTGCTCTAGTAGAAAAACTCACATTTCTCCTTCAAACTCTTCACTGGCCGCTCTAGTAGAAGAACTCACATTTCTCCTTCAAACTCTTCACTGGCGGCTCTAGTAGAAGAACTCACATTTCTCCTTCAAACTCTTCACTGGCTGCTCTAGTAGAAGAACTCACATTTCTCCTTCAAACTCTTCACTGGCTGCTCTAGTAGAAGAACTCACATTTCTCCTTCAAACTCTTCACTGGCTGCTCTAGTAGAAGAACTCACATTTCTCCTTCAAACTCTTCACTGGCTGCTCTAGTAGAAGAACTCACATTTCTCCTTCAAACTCTTCACTGGCTGCTCTAGTAGAAGAACTCACATTTCTCCTTCAAACTCTTCACTGGCCGCTCTAGTAGAAGAACTCACATTTCTCCTTCAAACTCTTCACTGGCCGCTCTAGTAGAAGAACTCACATTTCTCCTTCAAACTCTTCACTGGCTGCTCTAGTAGAAGAACTCACATTTCTCCTTCAAACTCTTCACTGGCTGCTCTAGTAGAAGAACTCACATTTCTCCTTCAAACTCTTCACTGGCTGCTCTAGTAGAAGAACTCACATTTCTCCTTCAAACTCTTCACTGGCTGCTCTAGTAGAAGAACTCACATTTCTCCTTCAAACTCTTCACTGGCCGCTCTAGTAGAAGAACTCACATTTCTCCTTCAAACTCTTCACTGGCCGCTCTAGTAGAAGAACTCACATTTCTCCTTCAAACTCTTCACTGGCCGCTCTAGTAGAAGAACTCACATTTCTCCTTCAAACTCTTCACTGGCGGCTCTAGTAGAATAACTCACATTTCTCCTTCAAACTCTTCACTGGCCGCTCTAGTAGAAGAACTCACATTTCTGCTTCAAACTCTTCACTGGCTGCTCTAGTAGAAGAACTCACATTTCTCCTTCAAACTCTCCACTGGCTGCTCTAGTAGAAGAACTCACATTTCTCCTTCAAACTCTTCACTGGCCGCTCTAGTAGAAGAACTCACATTTCTCCTTCAAACTCTTCACTGGCTGCTCTAGTAGAAGAACTCACATTTCTCCTTCAAACTCTTCACTGGCTGCTCTAGTAGAAGAACTCACATTTCTCTGATCCTTCAAACTCTTCACTGGCTGCCAGTTTCTTTCATTTTAAAATTCTGGTTCTTACTTTCAGATCTATTCATGGTCAGACTCATAATATTAAGTGTAAGTGCAGAAGTGCATGATTTGAGTCTCACCGTAAATTACAGACCTTGGCGATCCAAGGAGAAGCTCTGGAGACACGGATCGTGGAAATCATCTTTCAAATGAGCGTATTTGAACTTTGATCTGCATCTCACTAGAGTTGTTTTCTCTTCTTCTTTCCTTCTCCTCCAGGACAGTCCATTAATCCTGCAGTCGGACAGAAACGTGACGATCAACGCTCGCAACGCCGAGGGCGAGCTGACGGGTCAGCTGACAGTAGGTGAGACAGCACGTCCATTACCACACGCCCCAAAAACTCTTCTTTGATATTCATGATTCACGTGGCTCTGGTGGACTCCGAGTCGTAATTGGATCGTACCTCAACCCTCCGTCTGTTCCAGATCTGACATCCATTTCCATTAGTCCTTCCCACAGACGCCGACGGCCGACTGTTTTCTGACGAAACCATTTTTTCTCAGGCGCTCATTGAATTAATAATACACGCGTGTTTACCAGAACACATAACTCCGTCGCCGCGGCGCCGTATTAGACGTGACATCTTCCTGTGAAGCTCCGTCAATCAAGCCCAAAATGTTGATAAACTACAAAAATGCTCAAATTTGCCAAATGGAATAACACAAAGAATTGAGATGTATGATGTAAATAACAAAGTTTTGAGGTTCGTTTAAAAGCCCAAAGAAGTTTTTGTGTCGACGACATGAGGCGTTTGAAGTTAAATGTACACGTTAAATAATCTTGAATTTTAATGGTATATTTTCATAATCCACTCAAAGATACAACAAAATAATATTGATTGTTATTATTGTGATCCATGTGAATTATAAAGAACAATAATTCATCTTTAACCCAGAAAGAAGCATATAGTCAATGATTTCCTCAATTTCATGTGAAAAATATCAGATTTTTTAAAAGTCAAATTAACAAAAAAATTTAAATCAAAAGTCTTAAAAAAAACGGATAAATGATGAGTTATAATGGTGGTAGATTTATTTCTTTATTATTCAATCAAACAATACATTTACTTCAATCAGAAGAATAAAGTCTTTAATAAAAAAAAACTCTTCAAATCGTTTTTCACTTTGTTTTAAAAAGTGTCCCAGTGGCCTTGGAACAAAAAAGACAACTTTAAACAAAGAATTTGTTTTGTTTTGTTTTATTATAAATATATATAATGTACCTTTTTTTATTTGAAAATATTTTTTTTGATTGAAGTAAATTTATTGTTTGATTTTTTTTTCATTTGAAGCAACATTATTTTTATTGAAGTTCCTTTTTTTTATCGAGGCAACTTATTTTGATTGAAAGCTATTTTTTTTGTTTTAATTGAATTATATAATAAAAAATCTCCCTCCATGCGTTACAGGCTGATATAAGTTGCTATAGAATAAAGTGCAGTTAAAGCTAAGCTAGCAGAAAACTAGCTAAAAAAAATAAAAACCTCTGTTAATGAACTTGGAGGTTTTGAAGGTTACGCTAATGGAACACAAGCTAATTACTAAAAAAAAAGTTCCCTGTTTAAGACCTTGGCTCCTTCGAGGGTTTAATGTCTGGGATGTCACTTAAAGAACGCGTGTCTTTGTAATAGTCGCTCAAGTGGTTTGCGTGGTAAATAAAACTTTGATAATGATTTTGTTCATGTAAAATGTTCAGGAAATTTCAAGATGCTTTTTCTACGTAGAATTTGTCCACGTGTTTGGTAAAAAATTACATAAGAAATGACGATTAGCATTATTTTTTAATGTTTTTAGATATTGTTATTTTATTAATATTATTTACAAACCCTCTTTGGAGCGAAGAACCATCTATTTTAATGATAAATGTTTAATCCTTTGACAGATTTACGTAGCGGATGGAATGTCAGTCTCGATATAAAAGAACATTTTGTTGCGTAAAAAAGTGTAAAAGCTGAAAACGATTTTGTCGGAGAATCAACTTTCTCCAAATTGAAAGTGGCCAATTTCCAACGTAGTTTAAGTCAAGAGCATGGATTCAAAATCTACAGCCGGATATAAAAACCCATCAAGAATATGTTGCTTCAGCCAATAACTGCACAAATCGCCTACAATAAATGTTCGGTTTCAATAAAATCCTGAAATTTCACGGCACATTAAACAATCAATTATTATTGGTCGACTTTATCTTCCTGTTCCGCTTCCTAATGATAATGATAAATTCCACTTAGAAGTGATCGTAGGAAGAACGACCTTCAGGCATCGGCTTCTCACTCAATGGGAAATGTTCAAACATACGGTTTTAGCCTCGGATTTTCTTTTGGCCTTTTTTTAAACTCCCTTCGTTTTTTAACTCGACGTTATTATTGTGAATTATTGTTGTTATTATTCATGCCGTTTTTCAATTATAATCAAGATTTTCACACAATAAAGTCGAAAACCAAAGATCTTATCGTTGTCAGGTAAAGTTGTTAAAAATGAACAAAGCTTCGTGAAGCATCTATAAAAACGATGGATCAAGAAATTCCACAAAAAAAAGGAGATTTTAAATCAAAATGTTGCTTCCAATGGCTCCCTGTGATCATGTGATCATAGGACGGTGTGCAAAGCAGGATGTGACATCATATAAACAGTCGTGTGCTCACGTGGTAACGATGGATTTGCTGACGAGAAAGTCTCAAAATTTAAAAAAAGTGGTTTCATTTTGACAGTAACTTCGGCAGCATGTTTTCTTCACCTGACTTTGAGGAACCCGTCGCCGCTCAGGTTATTAATAAACTCGACCTCCTCGCGCAGAAGCAGCAGCTGGAAAAACCTCCTGCCATCCTTGAGGTGCAGTAAAACTCCTGCGAGGAAGAATAATGTTTTTGATCAGCGGCCGCTGGAGTCATCAGATCCAACAACCAGGTTCCAGATCAGTGACGCTCGGATCAGTATTCATGGTGTCGACTCAGGGACGAGATGTTCCCGCGTCAGGAGCAGATGCTTCGCTCGTTGTTGTCGAGGAAGTTTGTTCTCAAGCCTCATCAAAGCTCTTTTTGAAGCTTTTTAACAATCGATGAATCCAAACATAATTGATCTCAATGGATTCCATTAATTTATTGTTTTTATTCTTGCTTTTTAAAACCTCAACGTTTAGTTAAGTTTGTTTGTTTTTATCAACTTCATTCTTGACAAATAACTTGAAGTAAAGTCTCCATGTTTCCTGACCAAACATCACACACACATCTTAGCGACACACGTTTATTTTCTTAAAGCCACAATACTCAAGATTACAAATGGTGGTTCTGGCGCCCCCGTGTGTCAGAAACGTTTAACAGCACTAACTTCAAATACATCATTGACAGTGGTCGAAAATAGAGTCTATTCTTTTTTTGTTGTATTTGGCTCTTTTTATCACTCAAAAATATAAAGTCAATCAAATAATGTCAATAAAATATGACAGAAAACTAAAAATGAAAAGGATCCAAATAAAAATAGATTGTAGTTTAAACAATAACAATATTGGGTCCGGATAAGAAAGTACTTTGGTTTGATCTCATATGGTTTGATCGCGAGATAAAAAAGTTGAAAACAGTTTACACCTACATACTACTACTCATATATATGTGTTTATTGTACTTATCCAGGCTTTAAATAATTAAAAATGAGTAAATATATATAGCATGGCTAAGGAGAAATACTGCAGTTCCTCATCGACTAATACGATCATGAATCACGGAGTAATACAACAGCGACTCACAGAGTAATACTACGCTGACTGGTGGAGTAATACTACAGTTACTCGCAGACTAAAACTATGATGAATCACGGAGTAATACTAAGGTGACTCAACGAGTAATACTACAGTAACTCTCGGAGTTAGCCTACAGTTACTCGCGGAGTAAGAGTTTGGTGAGTCGCGAGGTAATACTACCGTGACTTACAAAGTATTACTAACCTGAAACATGGAGTAATACTAAAGTGACTCAACTAGTAATACTAGGGTAACACCTGGAGTTAAACTACAGTTATTCGCAGAATAATAGTTTGGTGAGTGGCGAGGAGTCAGGAGTCCGGAAGTTCAGGAACCATCAGTAGATTCTGATCCACAGACCTCAGAGCCCGAGCTGGGGTGTAAGGCTGGATCAGATCACTGATGGAAGGTCTGACCATGAATAGATCTGAAAGTAAGAACCAGAATTTTAAAATGATCCTGAAAGAAACTGGCAGCCAGTGAAGAGTTTGAAGGAGAAATGTGAGTTCTTCTACTAGAACAGCCAGTGAAGAGTTTGAAGGAGAAATGTGAGTTCTTCTACTAGAGCAGCCAGTGAAGAGTTTGAAGGAGAAATGTGAGTTCTTCTACTAGAACAGCCAGTGAAGAGTTTGAAGGAGAAATGTGAGTTCTTCTACTAGAGCAGCCAGTGAAGAGTTTGAAGGAGAAATGTGAGTTCTTCTACTAGAGCAGCCAGTGAAGAGTTTGAAGGAGAAATGTGAGTTCTTCTACTAGAGCGGCCAGTGAAGAGTTTGAAGGAGAAATGTGAGTTCTTCTACTAGAGCGGCCAGTGAAGAGTTTGAAGGAGAAATGTGAGTTCTTCTACTAGAGCAGCCAGTGAAGAGTTTGAAGGAGAAATGTGAGTTCTTCTACTAGAGCGGCCAGTGAAGAGTTTGAAGGAGAAATGTGAGTTCTTCTACTAGAGCAGCCAGTGAAGAGTTTGAAGGAGAAATGTGAGTTCTTCTACTAGAGCGGCCAGTGAAGAGTTTGAAGGAGAAATGTGAGTTCTTCTACTGGAGCAGCCAGTGAAGAGTTTGAAGGAGAAATGTGAGTTCTTCTACTAGAGCAGCCAGTGAAGAGTTTGAAGGATAAATGTGAGTTCTTCTACTAGAGCAGCCATTGAAGAGTTTGAAGGAGAAATGTGAGTTCTTCTACTAGAGCAGCCAGTGAAGAGTTTGAAGGAGAAATGTGAGTTCTTCTACTAGAGCGGCCAGTGAAGAGTTTGAAGGAGAAATGTGAGTTCTTCTACTAGAGCAGCCAGTGAAGAGTTTGAAGGAGAAATGTGAGTTCTTCTACTAGAGCAGCCAGTGAAGAGTTTGAAGGAGAAATGTGAGTTCTTCTAATAATGATAATTTGGATTTGTTGGTGTTTAAATGAATGTTAATGTGGAAAATATCAATGTTTTAATTGTTTTATTATTTTGAGTAAACTGTCAATAATATTTATAGAAGATCAAAAGTTGCATTTTATAATTTAATAATATAAAGAAACTACAGTGTGTGTGTGTGTGTGTGTGTGTCACTGTGGCTGCGTGCATGCATGTGTGTCAGTTTGCGTCTGTGTGTGTCAGTGTTAGTGTTTGTATGTGTTAGTGTGTATTTTTGTAAGTGTATGTGTCAGTGTGTGTCAGTGTGTGTCAGTGTGTCTGTGTGTGCATGTATGCGTGTGTTTTACAGTTTGTGTCTGTGTGTGTTAGTGTTAGAAAGTGTGTGTGTCAGTGTTAGTTTGTTTGTCAGTGTATGTGTCAGTGTGTTTATGTGTCAGTGTGTGCGTGTGTGTGTGTCACTGTGTGTGCATGTATGCATGTGTGTGTCAGTTTGTGTCTGTCAGTGTTAGTGTGTGTGCATGTGTTAGTGTGTGTTTGTTAGTGTATCTGTCAGTGTGTATGTGTGTGTGTGTGTGTGTGTGTGTGTGTGTGTGTGTGTGTGTGTGTGTGTGTGTGTGTGTGTGTGTGTGTGTGTGTGTGTGTGTGTGTGTGTGTGTGTGTGTGTGTGTGTGTGTGTGTCACTTCCATTAGTGCTGCCATTAATGAACGACCTTTTTCTCCAGGCAGAAGAATTTGTCTCTTCAGTCGTCAACACCTGAGAGTTTGTTAAAGGAAAGTCATGGTCACTCTGGTGTGTGTGTGTGCGAGTGTGTGTGTATATGTGTGTACGAGTGTGTGTGTGTTTGTGCGTGTGTCCGGGTGAAAAACAATTCTATAGATTGATCTTTAAACGTTTGTTTTTAAAGTTGAAAACATGTTTTTGTTGAACTCTTTCATATTTAATTCTCTAAACAGTCGATTCATAAAAACCTTGATCTGGACTTTATTTGATTTTCATCTGAAGTTTTTGTTCTTCCTTCAACGGATCAAAGTTCACCTGAAGAATGTGACGAAGGAAATGATTTGTTCCGATGAGTTTTTTAAAGTCAAACGTTACATAAACAAAATAAACAAAGACGATATATTTGTCACTTTTAGGACTTTTTAGAAAATCTAAAAGGGAAAAGTTTTCAGGATGAAAATCTAAATTATAAACATTATTAGACCTTTTTTTTCCTTTTATGCACAATATATTGTTTTTATGCAGTGAATACATATTTTAGGAATACATCAATGTTTTAAAGAATGAATTAAGAGTGAAAATAAGATTCTCAAGGGTAAACAAAGTCATTTAGACGATGAATCAATGAAGAAAACCATGAATTTAAAGTTTATATCTATATATATAACATGTGCGTAATATCACTCGCCGAGTAAAACCTTCTCTGCTAGACTCGCACTAAAGTCCACAGAAGCTTCGATGTTCATTAGACATCAGATCCGAGAGGGACCTGACAAGCGAGGCAGACCTGCTTCCTCGACTAAACGCTGGTGCTAATCCTCAGATAAGCTCCGCCATGTCAGAGTCGCTAATCAGCGAGTCAAGCCCGTAAGATTTTCTCAAAGCAAGAACCAACTCTTCTCCGGGCGTCGACATAAACCCGAGCGTTTCCTCGCCGCGTGCGACACGTCGACGCCCTCGGCGTCCGTCGTCTGATGGATACGTAAAAAAAACGCCTCACGTGCACTTGGATGCGTTTAGCTTTAAAGAACAACTTAAATCTTACGAGATCTGTTCAAGTTAAATGATGTACGCTCCCTTAACCCGCACTGTGACATCATACCGGGGTTATGTAGGGTAACCGAAACAGGGAAAAAAAGAAGTGATAAAGCTCCTGTTTTGATGAACGTCATGAGTCAGCGTCTCTGAAGCATGAGATTGGTGGGTCGTGTGAGTTCATGGATGTTGTTGCACTAATGATAACAACGTTGTTCAACATATTTCACGGTGTCTTGACTCCGAACGACTCTTCGTTTATCTTCGCCGCTGTAAGTGTTTTCATTGTCAGACGTCGTGTCGTCTCTTCCTTTTGTTCGGTGCGTACGCACGACTTCACCTCCTGATCCCGACGCTCTGATTGGTTCTTCCAAACTCCTCCCACAACAATTGTCGGCAATTTTCCCGACTCGTCGTCGTAGTTTTGATGATTGTCTAGAGAGTCAGAAAAAAGAGTTGTTGATGAAAATGATGTCAAAAAATTTTTTTTTAACAAAATGAAAACCGACTAACTTGTAGTAACGATTATGATACTTATTGTTCCTTACGTTGCTGTTGATGTTCACTATATTCAATAAATCCCTTGTTGCTATTTATTGCCTATTTGTACCGGCGCCATCTTCTGACGAAGGCGCGATGATACGTGATCTTAAGACCGTCCGTGAGCAAAATTACATCAACACAGTAGTTGCCCTTTAAGTCGTTTGTTTATATAATCAAAGTATTGCATGATCATCCAAAGTAACCAACAGGTAATTTTGCATTTGCACATTCTATCGTCGAAC
Source organism: Callionymus lyra (assembly GCF_982586985.1). Lineage (NCBI taxonomy): Eukaryota > Metazoa > Chordata > Actinopteri > Syngnathiformes > Callionymidae > Callionymus > Callionymus lyra. The sequence continues at coordinate 48,300,080 of NC_141818.1, read as the reverse complement.
GGAACAGCTGATGTTTCATCGCACACTTTGACTTTATGAAGAACAACTTCGCACCTTACAGTCGTGTCCATGTGTCAAAAGTACAGGCTTTTGTGAATCGCACAACAGTCTTTTCGTCTGAACAAACCTGGCGGAACAATATTGGCTATTGTGCGATTTTGTGCACGAATGCATCCACAGATCGTGAACGACAGTCCCACCTCCGTCTGCTTTTTCTCATTCCTTTCATCCTTCCTTAAAGCAATAGTTCATCTGCTCCTGGTTGTGTGGCATGATCATCGACAAAAAAGCTTAAAATATAAAAGTTCTAAAAGTCTTCTAATGTCGAGGCTTCAATACAAGACATTACAAACGAGCAGTACATGGAGGTATTTGGATGTTTTTAAGTTACTTTTTGGACGAAAATGAAGACAAAGACAACTGAGCTCCAGTCGCTACATTAAAATGAACAAACATTTTTGTCTAAAACTCTAAAAAAGTAACAGATTACTAAAACGATCAAAACACGGAGTCCATTCCGTCGCTCCAACACGCCGTCACGTCCGTCCCGGGTCTTATACTTCGCGTCGTGGAGAAAGATGAACAATCCAGAGTGTGTCACGGGTCGTATATTCGCCGCTTCAAGTCAAACAAAAACAAAATTTACGATCGATCGGACACACTTTCTCCCGGCGACTGTACAGATCAATAGCCTCGGGCAGAAAAGGTCCTGAGCTGTAGAAACATCGCTATATTTTACGCATATTTCCCGCCCAGGGGGTCGTCTCTTTCCGGCCAAATGGTTCTTTCAAGTTCCCTGTGTCCCGATCCCCTGCAGAGAGACATCCTAGTTTGTTTTCTTGTAATCTACTCATTCAAATGTTCTCAGGTGGGGGTTTCTGTCTTTTAGCCCCTTTCCCGGGCGTGTCTTGCTTCGTTCTTTGATCTACGATTTAAGGTGTGATTTGCAGATAAACAGATGTTTTAAATTACTGGTGTCGTATCTAATCCTGATCCAAGCTTGCCTCGAACCAGTGAATCAGTCTGAGTGGAATGTTGATTGTGAATGTGTAGACAAACGTTTAAGCTCTTAGATGAAGCCAGTAAGTTATACTTTATATTTTGATTATCTTTTAGCATTCATTTAAGTATGGCGTATATGTATAGTGTGTAATCATTTTAATCTAAAACTACATTAAAATGAACAAACATTTTGGTCTGAAACTCTAAGTAACAGATTACTGTGAAAATAATCCAACATTAGTCGACATGAGAGTAGAACGTGAGTGAAGTTTGGTTGAACTATCACTTCAAAGCTTGTCTCTCATGAACTGTTGTGGCTGATCATGGGTTCGACTCCACATTGGCTTTATTATATTTTGATTCATGATGGGCAGATGCTTACGAAGCTGGTCGTCGCCGAGCAGGACGTGGAAGGAGGAAGAGAGAGCCTTTCATTTGCGTTAGATGGCTTCTAATGAAGCTGGATTGGGTCTGATAGGACGCTCCGGGGCCTCTAAGTGACACCTGTGATGGCCGAGGTGAAAACACGCCGGCGCTAATGAAAGGAGAGGTTGAGGGAGAAAATGAAGGAGAAGGTTTTCTTCAGAACAAAAGCCTCGTGCCATCACTTCTCATCGCTCGACGCCAAACCTTCTCTTGAAAACTCACCAGACTCTGCGGAGGACGATCGACTCCCTGGAACCACGTCAACAACAAACACCGAATGTTCATTTGTGGTTCGATGCTGAATGATTTGTTTTCTCAAGCAAAGTCAACTTGACTCGACCGTCCGCCATCGTTGATGTTGTTATTTATTCCTTGTTTCTTGTTTTATTTGTTCAGGCTTTTCCTTGATTTTCTGAGACTCCTGTGTTGTTCTCAGTATTATCTTGTGATATCTGTGTGACCCTGGTCTGGAAAAGAGCTATATAAATACAAATGACTTACTTACTTAGTTACTCATACCATCTCATGAATGTTTTTAATCTTTATATCTATAAAGGTCACATGAGTCGGTGTGTTTCTCTCACGGTGCTACAAAGATCTTCTTGATCAGAAAAACCTCTGTGAACTGATGTTGGACTAAGATGCTTTTGACTTTTTAGCATTATTCGTGCTACGCTAATAGTGTGGATAGGCTTGTTTTCTTTGTCTAAGGATGTTTTAAAACCATTAAAGTTCTGTATTTAAAATATTATTCAAGTGTCTTTTAAAAGTACTTTTTTTTTTGCCATTAGAAGGTTCTGCGTCATATTTCGGAATATGCGGGAATCGGAAAAATATATAACACCAGCACTCGTTTAAGTCGACGCTAGAATGCTAAAGAGACGATAAAATACTTTAAAAACTAAATCATTACCATAACCCACTATGCTGTGATTGGTCCTTCGTCAAGGTGTGTCACTGCGCGTCATCGATCCTGGAAGTCTCCTCCTCCGATGGACTCGTTGTAAGTCCCTGTGTACTGTGTACTAGCAATTATATTACAGTTTGGAAAAGTAAAGCCTGCTGAAGTCACAAATGGCCGCAGTTCATCAAGTGTCCACTTGAGGCTGGCCACAGAAACACCAGAAGTATTTCATGACAAAAAAATATATATATTTACAACCCGATAAAAAATGGATTTTGACCTTAAACAATCAGTTTTTTTAAATGAATCTTCTGATTTGTTTCCTGGTCCATCAGTTTTTTGCATAGTTAGGGGCGTGGTTTAGTAAGGGGTGTGGTTTAGTAAGGGGTGTGGTTAACTTGAGTGACAAGTCAGCGTTTTAGCCTTCGCTCTCCTACAGACTCGCGCAGGCGAAGATCCTGAAGTGACCCTGAAGTGATTGAATATTTCATGAGTCGGTTTCAGTTTGGATTTAAAGTAAGTCGTGAGCTCCGATCATTCAGTCCATGGATGTCCTTGACCAGAGTCTGGTTAAACCACAAGTCTGTTGACAAGATGGCCGCCACCTGTGATGTCGGAGACGTAAATACTTTATAGAGTCGATGATAATTATGTGGGTATAATAAATACTCATTATTTTATTCTGATGTTTCATCTTCGCACAAGTCAAAACCTTGTCATCTTGTTTTATTAAACCGTATTAAATGAGCTCCTTGGTGGAGGTATGCGCTCCATGAGTACTTTTGGGTGAATCCGTCTCGTGACAGAAAGGATGAAGTCGGTTCTTCGGCTAAAACGACGAGGACGTCTTCTTTAAAGTGTTTTGATCGCCGTGGCGATGAGCTCGGTTCCGCCTCCATTAACAACATCCACAGATAAATAAATCAACTTCTCTTAAAAACACTGGAAAGTTGAAAAGTGTGTTTGTAAATATGCATGAGCCGCAGAGTTAGGGTTCAGTCAAGTGGAGTGCCGTGTTGAACCGCGATTCCGCCCGCAGCATTAGAAGCTTATTCAGGGGTGATTTAAAAATTCAAATGAGATTTTTCAAGCACTTTCTCCAGGCCGTTGGTTTTGTCATTCGAGCACGTACACCAACTTCCATCTGAAGCAGCGATTATTAGCCGCTGAGAACTTTTACACGACTACTGCTCGACACAGGTCGATTACGACGTCGAATGCAAGCTTTCGTTGACATGTTTGGTTTTATTTGTATCTTTCCTGTATTTGTGTGATCAAATAACCTACTTCAATAAGAGGTAAAGATCCTGTATTAAAAAAGAAAAGGACTCAAAAGGCACAGACCCCTGCCAAGCAGCTCATTATCATCCGTATTTTGATTTTTCTTTTATTGTCCTGGATTTCTTTTATCGAGATGATTACATCCTTTTTTAGCATTATAAATACCAAAGATATGTTTAATAATAACATTGAATGCAGCACAACTGGACGGATCAATCTACAACTAACAACAAGTAAATACTACAAGATTATCAAATTGGGCTGTATATCATTATCATTAATAATGTTTAATATTATAAGTGGTTTTGAGATTAGTTTATGTAAAGTAAAGTGTCCGGTAAGTTTTGACAAAGAATTCAACAAGATATAATCACCTAAATATTGTGAGTGTCCTCGAAAAATTGTAGAATTTTATCATTGCTGTTTTTTATCAATGACAAAATGAGAGTTTTGTCGGACAAAAGTGCAGAAAAGTGGCTTAAAACAACTTTTCAGAATTAAAATGTTCAACTTTAATATAAATGGGAAAATATTTGATCCTCAATAAAATACAATATTTTCCATAACTGAAGGATAAAAAAAGAGCCAAATTTAAAGGAAATATTTTTATTAATAACGAGACAAAATTACAACAATGAAAGAAACCACGCTTTAAATGTTTATAAATAAAACAGAAAACTGCAACTTTGATAATAACAGTAATATTAATGAGTATCTGGATATTTTTAATCTGATACTTTTGACAAGACTAAGTTGTAATGATATGCTACGATTGCAAAAAATATTCAAGCTTGAATTTTCTTTGTTGAGGTTTTTTTTCTTATGTTTTTTTTTGTTTCTTGCACTTGTTTCCCTTCAGGCTCCGAGATGGTGGAAGCTCAGTGCCAGAGGTTCGAGGTGAGAAGCTCAGACGGCGGCAGAATCTTGTTTTCAGCCGATGAAGACGAGATCAGCATCGGCACAGAGAAGCTTCGAGTCACAGGTGAGCTTTTCTCATTGAAATTTATTGAAAAATATTTTCTTTGATTTGAATTCTGTGACTATGACGACGTTTAACAAATATTAACTAAATAATACCATTTGAAAAACATGGCATTGAGAGCTTGAGGAAACTTTTAATCAACGTCAGGTAAAAATGATATTTGGAAAATGTGATTTATTAGAGAGGTTATCCGGCTATTGTGTGTCAATCTTTTAAAATGAAACACATTTAAATCTAGTTGCCATGGTTGGTTTTAAGCCCTTCAATGTTGACAGCACCATCTCGAACACACACACAGACACACACACTTGCAAACTCACAAATCGCCCGGAGCAGTGTCAGTAATTGAAGGAGCTTGTCCATTAGACACACACTGCTGGAATAAGGTAGCAGAAGATGGAGGGGAAGTGAAGTGATGAGGGTCAGGAGGCGACTGCTTTCACTTTCCTTGTGATGGAGGTGAAAGAGGAGACGGTGAACACTTCCAAACAGATGCAAATATCAACGCAGTCGTGCTCAGCGTGTCGTGAGGTCCAGATGTGTCAAAGCAGACACTGTCAGACTGTGGGTTCAACTTAAGATGCTTAATGTGTCTTTACCAACTGCTGATCTAAACATTCTCAACTATAGAAACAACGTTAGAAACAACTATAGAAACAACTATAGAAACATCTATAGAAACAACTATAAAAGCAACTATAGAAACATCTATAGAAACATCTATAGAAACAACTAAAGAAACAACTGTATAATCGACTAAAGAAACATCTATAGAAAAAATTATAGAAACAACTTTAGAAACAACTATAGAAACATCTAAAGAACAACTATAGAAACAACTACAGAAACAACCAAAAAAACATCTATAGAAACGTCTATAGAAACAACTATAGAAACATCTATAGAAACAACATTAGAAACATCTAAGGTAAGGTAAGGTAAGGTAAGGTAAAACTTTATTGATCCCTCAGGAGGTCTCCTTTGGGAAATTGTTTTTTACCAATAGCCAGCAATTTTTCATAAACAATAAAAAATAATACATAAAAAATAAAAAATATATATATATACATCTATATATCTATATATATATATATATATCTATAAATATAGAAACATCTATAGAAAAAACTATAGAAACAACTATAGAAACAACGTTAGAAACATCTATAGAAACAACTATAGAAACATCTATAGAAACATCTATAGAAAAAACTATAGAAACAACTATAGAAACAACGTTAGAAACATCTATAGAAACAACTATAGAAACATCTATAGAAACAACTATAAAAGCAACTATAGAAACATCTATAGAAACAACTATAGAAAAATCTAAAGAAACATTGATAGAAACAACTATAGAAACAACTATAGAAACAACTATGATTATTATTAACATAATAATAATAATAATAATATTATAATGGATTATATTGATGAACTTTATAAACCATCATAACTAGTCATCACTAGTCATAACTGGTTAGTATCCATCATGGGATCATTTGAAACCTTCATAACTTCTTCTATGAAGCCTCATAAATGATCATGTCACTGAACCAGACCTTCAAGGAACATGTGACCATGTAACCTGTTCAGGTGTAAATGATCTGACCTTGAGTGTGATGATGGTCTGACCTCTGACCTCTGGTTGATTCTCTTCAGGTGACGAAGGGATGGTGTTCAGTCATTCTGTAGAGACGTCACATGTGAGAGCAGAACCATTCCAGGACCTAAAGTAAGTTCTCTGTTAACTACCACTTACTTACTTGACTAGAACTCACATGGACACAGTACCGTAATAGCATAGTTAACGTTATTAACTCAATACTTATTGGATGAGGAAGATTAGGACGTGTTTGTGTTTAGAGCTGAGTATCTTCGTCTTGAAATGTATCTTTTTATCTTTCTTGTTAATCTTCTCCTTTCATTTTCAAATGATTTTACTTTGAGTCCTCGTTTTTTGCTATTAGGTAGTGATGTGTCGATGAAGCTTCATGAAACATGTCATTATCTTCAGAGTCCACTAGATGGTAGTGATGTGTTGATGAAGCTTCATGAAACAGTGTCATTATCTTCAGAGTCCACTAGATGGTAGTAATGTGTCGATGAAGCTTCATGAAACAGAGTCATTATCTTCAGAGTCCACTAGATGGTAGTGATGTGTTGATGAAGCTTCATGAAACAGTGTCATTATCTTCAGAGTCCACTAGATGGTAGTGATGTGTTGATGAAGCTTCATGAAACAGTGTCATTATCTTCAGAGTCCACTAGATGGTAGTGATGTGTCGATGAAGCTTCATGAAACAGTGTCATTATCTTCAGAGTCCACTAGATGGTAGTGATGTGTTGATGAAGCTTCATGAAACAGTGTCATTATCTTCAGAGTCCACTAGATGGTAGTGATGTGTTGATGAAGCTTCATGAAACAGTGTCATTATCTTCAGAGTCCACTAGATGGTAGTAATGTGTCGATGAAGCTTCATGAAACAGAGTCATTATCTTCAGAGTCCACTAGATGGTAGTAATGTGTTGATGAAGCTTCATGAAACAGTGTCATTATCTTCAGAGTCCACTAGATGGTAGTGATGTGTTGATGAAGCTTCATGAAACAGTGTCATTATCTTCAGAGTCCACTAGATGGTAGTAATGTGTCGATGAAGCTTCATGAAACAGAGTCATTATCTTCAGAGTCCACTAGATGGTAGTGATGTGTTGATGAAGCTTCATGAAACAGTGTCATTATCTTCAGAGTCCACTAGATGGTAGTGATGTGTTGATGAAGCTTCATGAAACAGTGTCATTATCTTCAGAGTCCACTAGATGGTAGTGATGTGTCGATGAAGCTTCATGAAACAGTGTCATTATCTTCAGAGTCCACTAGATGGCATCTCTGCACTATTTCTAAACAATGTTTAAGCGTCCGTGTGCGAGTAAGTATTTGATGGACGATCCTCTCGTGGTGAACGACTGGTCACATAAAAACCTTTGTTTTCTGTTGCAACGACTGGTGTCTTGACAGTCGGAGTGAAACTCCTCCGGGCAACAACGTGACTGAGGTGCTACACATGAGCTCTGGTCCAACATTAGTGGAGTGAGAAACAAACTGTTGGATTTTTTTTAAAGGTGACCTTCAAATTTTTCTCTTCTTTAATTACTGTCAGAAATATTTTGTAACTAAATCACGGTTCGTTGCATCCAGATGGTTGGACCTGCAGGAACATGTGTTGGTCTGAGGGAGACCAGAGCTGTGTCTCAAATCTCATACTTATGTACTTATTTACGTATTTTTTAGTGCATAAGTGCTTCTCAATTCTTAGTATGTAAATGTAGTGCTCCATACACACTAAATTGTCACTAAAACACACACAAAACTATGGATCGATGGACACTTTCTACACTCAACGACTCAATCGCAGTACTGATTGGAATCCAGTAGGATCTGTACTGGTACAGATTGGAATTAGGATTCCAGATCCTACTGGATCTGTACTTTGACATATATATGACGTAACTTCCGTTTACAACATCTACGTCACTAAGATTTAGTGTAGAAAGTGTCCATCGATCCATAGTTTTGTGTGTGTTTTAGTGACAATTTAGTGTGTATGGAGCACTACATTTACACACTAAGAATTGAGAAGCACTTATGCAGTAAAAAATACCTAAAAAAGGACGCAAGTATGCGATTTGAGACACAGCTCTGGTCTCCCTCAGACCAACACATGTTCCTGCAGGTCCAACGATATATATATATATATATAAATATATACAGTATATATATATAGGTTGTGATGACGGAACCCTGCTAGTGTAGAATGTCACTGAGCTTCAGACACGAGGATCAACATCTAATCAGATCACAGAGCAGTCGTATGAACAGACGTCGCCAACAAAGACTCGTTGAAGAATCTCAGGCGAAGAAGAAGAAGAAGAACCAGAGCTCGGGTCACTGGAGGTCAATCCTCGGGTCTCCTGTTCTTTCATCGACCTTCAGTCGTCGTCGTGACACCGGAGACTGATTTCACGACGTGGTCTTCGTGAAAAGTCTGCGTCGCGACGTCGAGATTTTTTTTTCTTACTCTGGCGGCAATCGAGGGAAGAAAGATGGAGCGAGAAACTAGACGCTAGTAAATATCAGATGGCGTTTGCTGTTGGGAGAGTAATCACAGGACAGATGGTAGAATGTGATCCGCGCTGATAAATGACTCGCTTTATTGCTTCGGCTGTTTGCCTTTTCGTTTGCGTTGTTTTCTGCAAGCTAATGAAAACGACAGCTAAAGCGAGTCAAAGTTGTTTTTTCACGTCGTTGTTTTTTAATCGTATACTTTGTCTACTTCGGGTGAAAGACAAACTTGTTTTTAAGATGACGCTAAAGAGTTATTCTTTTAAATTAAAAATGGGGAAAAAAAAGAAGTGTTTTGAAGACCATCTAAGAAGTCGTCGCCGCCGAAGACAACAAATGCTGCGTGACAGCGAGAGAGAAAGCGACTGTAATTAGATGTGAGCGTCTTCACAAAGCTTTCTTTTGAAAACCCCACGTCTGCCTTCAGCTCGGCCACTGAATATATAGGAAAACAATGCAGATCCAGAAGCAATTACATGCCTGAGAAAACTCTTTTGTCACTAAGAAGATGTGAAATGGATCGGCAGCACCACGAGCGCCGAGGCGAACACGATTTTCCAATTATTAACGATGATGAATGTGTAACCGCCGAGTATTTACATTGAGGGACGACTTTGTCTCCGTATTGAAGCGTCGTGATCGTGAACTGATCCTGCATCAGATCTCAGACCCTCATGTTAGTATTTACAAGATAAATGTATTATTATCTTTCACAGCTACAATGTTTATACACACACTAAACCACTATAATGACCAACAGTAAACAGCATATAGTGGTTAGTAAAGTAAAGTAAACACAAGGTTATTTGTAAAGATCTTTCTGGACCAGAGTCACAAAGCACTTTAACTGCAATTTTTTCTTTAAATTTGCACTTTTTCTTCCGTTGCACTTTGGTCTTTATATTTGCACTTCGTCATCCGTTGCAATTTTTCTTTATATTTGCACTTTTTCATCCCTTGCACTTTGTTCTTTATATTTACAATTTGCCTTACTTTGCAATTTTTTCCAAGATTACATTTATCTTGAAGCTCTTTCACAGCTACATTGTTGATACACACACTAAAACCACTATAATGACCAACAGTAAACAGCATATAGTGGTAAGTAAAGTAAAGTAAAGTAAACACAAGGTTCTTTGTAAAGAAGTTTCTAAAACAGGGTCACAAAGCGCTTTAACAATCAAAGACAATTACAGTAAAGTTGTCATTTCCTTACAAAATATATACTTTAAAATATTACGACAACACAAGACAAACAGAGGAGTCTCAGAAAATAATTGTTTCTATTTTTCATGTTCTTAGTATTACTCCAGTCACCGTAGTATTACCCCACGAGTCAATGCAGCATTACTCCGCAATTCACTGTAGTATTACTGCACAATTAGCTGTAGTATTAGGCTGTGAGTCACTGTAGTATTACTCCACAAGTCACTGTAGTATTACTCCGTGGGTCACCGTAGTATTAGTCCGCAAGTCACTGTAGTATTTCTCCACAAGTCACTGTATTATTACTCCGTGGGTCACATTATCATTACTCTGTGGCTCACCGTAGTATTACTCCACAATTCACCGTATTATTACTCCGTGGGTCACTGTATTATTACTCTGTGGCTCATCGTACTATTACTCTGCAAGTAACTGGAGTATTTCTCAGAAAGTCACTGTAATATTACTCCCTAAGTCACTGTAGTATTACTCCAGAGGTCACTGTAGTATTATTCTGCAAGTCACTGTAATATTTCTATTTTTCATGAAAGTAATTCAGTGTTTTTAATGGTTGAATTGTACATTTCAAATGATGAAACTATGAACTTTCAGGTTTAAATATTTAAGCATTAAAATATTCTTCTGAATACTTGACAAAAAATCGTTGTTCTTTATATTTACACATTTTCATCCGTTGAACTTTGTTCTTTATATTTGCTCTTTGTCATCCGTTGAACTTTGTTCTTTATATTTGCACTTTGTCATCTGTTGATGTATATATATATATATATATATATATATATATATATATATATATATATATATATATATAAAATGGGGTTGAACTGTTGAATAAACAGCTTGTATTTTCATACATGTATTTTCTACTCCACTGAGATGAATCAAAGTCTTTGATAAGATTAAAAATAAGAAGTCGTTCGGAGACACGACTGTGGTTCGAGTCCAAGCTTCTGCTTTTTACTCCAATTACTGTCAAACGTTACGAGTCCTTGAAGGAAACGTTACTTTCACTGCTGATGAGATAAAAACACTTTGATTTCTGAGGGTTTTTATTAACGATGATTGAATGTGTTTTCATTTGTTTCAGGAAGTTAAATATGTGTAGTTTTGTCTTTTGGGAGTGTGTGAGAGGATGTGTCTGTGTGTGTGGATGTGAGTGTGTGTGGGTGTGCGTGTGTTTGGGTGGGTGTGTGTGTTTGTGTGGATGTGAGTGTGTGTGGGTGTGCGTGTGTTTGGGTGGGTGTGTGTGTTTGTGTGGATGTGAGTGTGTGTGGGTGTGCGTGTGTTTGGGTGTGTGTGTGTGTGGGTGTGTGTGAGTGTGTGTGTGTGTGTGTGTGTGTGTGTGTGTGTGTGTGTGTGTGTGTGTGTGTGTGTGTGTGTGTGTGTGTGTGTGTGTTCATGTGTGTGTGTGTATGTGTGTGTGTGTGTGTGTGTGTGTGTGTGTGTGTGTGTGTGTGTGTGTGTGTTCATGTGTGTGTGTATGTGTTCATGTGTGTGTGTGTGTGTGTGTGTGTGTGTGTGTGTGTGTGTGTGTGTGTGTGTGAGTGTGTGTGTGTGTGTGTGTGTGTGTGTGTGTGTGTGTTCATGTGTGTGTGTGTGTGTGTGTGTGTGTGTGTGTGTGTGTGTGTGTGTGTGTGTGTGTTTGTGTGTGTGTGTGTGTGTGTGTGTGTGTGTGTGTGTGTGTGTGTGTGTGTGTGTGTGTGTGTGTGTGTGTGTGTGTGTGTGTGTGTGTGTGTGTGTGTGTGTGTGTGTGTGTGTGTGTGTGTGTGTGTGTGTGTGTGTGTGTGTGTGTGTGTGTGTGTGTGTGACAGGATGTCTAGGATCAGGTCACACTAATTGGAAATCATCAAATTTTAAATTGAGCTTCTTTCTCTGCGATCTTTGTTTTTGGTTGATCTTCTCGACTCTCAGTCTTCAGTGGAATCTTCAGTGTCTTCATGGATCTGAACCTTCAAGACCGTCGGTCTGAGAATCTTTAAAAGTGGATTTACTCGATTAAATACTTCAGTCTGTAGCTGATCAAAGTATCTGTCGTCGTCTGTTTATGATCATTTTCTTTGTTCTAAGTATGTTTTAAGTGAAAGTAGTATTATTCTGTAAGTCACTGTAATATTACTGCTGAAGTCACTATAGTATTACTTCCAAAGTCACTGTAGTATTACTCCACAAGTCACTTTAGTATTACTCCCAAAGTAACTGTAGTATTAACCCACAAGTCACTGTAGTATTACCCCGCAATCACTGTAGTATTACTCCACAAGTGACAGTAGTATTATTCCGCAAGTCACTGTAGTATTATTCTGCAAGTCACTGCAATATTACTTCCAAAGTCACTGTAGTATTATTACACAAGTCACTTTAGTATTACTCCCAAAGTCACTGTAGTATTAATCCACAAGTCACTGTAGTGTTACGCCGCAATCACTGTATTATTACTCCATAAGTGACAGTAGTATTATTCCGCAAGTCACTTTAGTATTATTCTGCAAGTCACTGCAATATTATTTCCAAAGTCACTGTAGTATTACTCCCAAAGTCACTGTAGTATTAATCCACAAGTCACTGTAGTATTACTCCGCAATCACTGTAGTATTATTCAGCAAGTTACTGTAATATTACCCCCAAAGTAACTGTAGTATTATTCCACAAATCACTGTACTATTACTCCCAAAGTCACTGTAGTATTCCTCCACAAGTCACTGTAGTATTATTCAGCAAGTCACTGCAATATTACTTCCAAAGTCACTGTAGTATTATTACACAAGTCACTGTAGTATTACTCCCAAAGTCACTGTAGTATTAATCCACAAGTCACTGTAGTGTTACGCCGCAATCACTGTATTATTACTCCATAAGTGACAGTAGTATTATTCCGCAAGTCACTTTAGTATTATTCTGCAAGTCACTGCAATATTATTTCCAAAGTCACTGTATAATTACTCCACAAGTGACAGTAGTATTACTCCACAAGTGACAGTAGTATTACTCCACAAGTGACAGTAGTATTACTCCACAAGTGACAGTAGTATTACTCCATAAGTCACTATAGTATTATTCTGCAAGTCACTGCAATATTACTCCCAAAATCACTGTAGTATTATTACATAAGCAACAGTAGTATTACTCCCGAGGTCACTTTAGTTTTACTCCACAAGTAGATTCAACATAGTATTACTCTGAGAGTCAACATAATATTACTCTGAGAGTCAACATAGTACTACTCTGAGAGTCAACATAATATTACTCTGAGGGTCAACATAGTATTAGTGAGGTCCACATGTTCATCTTTTTAGTTTAATATAAAAAGATAAAAAGATAAAAAGATAAAGAGATAAAGAGATAAAGAGATAAAGAGATAAAAAGATAAAAAGATGAACAGATGAAAAGATGAAAAGATAAAATGATGAAAAGATAAAAAGATAAATAGATAAATAGATAAAGAGATAAAAAGATTAAAAGATTAAAAGATAAAAAGATTAAAAGATTAAAAGATTAAAAGATTAAAAGATAAAAAGATAAAAAGATAAAAAGATAAAAAGATGAAAAGATAAAAAGATAAAGAGATAAAAAGATAAAAAGATAAAAAGTTAAAGAGATAAAGAGATAAAAAGATGAATAGATAAAAAGATAAAAAGATGAACAGATGAAAAGATGAAAAGATAAAATGATGAAAAGATAAAAAGATAAAAAGATAAAGAGATAAAAAGATAAAAAGATTAAAAGATAAAAAGATTAAAAGATTAAAAGATTAAAAGATTAAAAGATTAAAAGATTAAAAGATAAAAAGATAAAAAGATAAAAAGATAAAAAGATAAAAAGATAAAAAGATAAAAAGATAAAAAGATAAAGAGATAACGAGATAAAAAGATAAAAAGATAAAAAGATAAAGAGATAAAGAGATAAAGAGATAAAGAGATAAAAAGATAAAAAGATAAAAAGATAAAAAGATAAAAAGATGAAAAGATGAAAAGATAAAAAGAAAGATGAAAAGATAAAAAGATTAAAAGATTAAAAGATTAAAAGATTAAAAGAAAGATGAAAAGATAAAAAGATGAAAAGATAAAAAGATGAAAAAGATAGAGAGAGAGAGAAGAGAAAGATGAAGTGACTACACAAGTAAACATAAATGATTTGACAGAAACAAACATGAGTCAATATGTGGCGAGAAAACCTTCTTTGGTACAAAACCTTCTTTCCTGCAGGAACACATGATGTTGATGTTTGACGACATGTTTCTTCAGAGACATTTGATGTCGAGTCGAAAATGATTTTAACTTTCAATTCAACAGAACATGTTGTTTTCTTGGTTCTTTGTCGTGATCAAACAATTTTCAACTATAATCAAACAATTTTCAACTATAATCAAACAATTTTCAACTATAATCAAACAATTTTCAACTATAATCAAACGATTTTCAACTATAATCAAACATTTTCTAAAGATGGTCAATCAGGTGATGTTAGAGTTGAAAACTAAAATAAAAGTTCTTGTTACTTTTGTCTCCTTTTCATACTTTTGTTTTCCACTGAACTCAACATTAACTTCACACTTGAGTCAACCTTGTTTTATTGATAATATTATAATATTATTGCTGCAACATGACGCGTCTTTAATTAAAGCCACAACAGAATCACGTGTTGAGCCTCAGAATCATCAGCTGCTCAAGAGACGCACGACGCCATGAAATTGCTCGACTTGCAGCGACGGCTACATTTCACAGGACGGTCGGTGAGGACGTGCTTTCATTTCCACGAGTCGCTTCTATCAAGTGCCAGCTTTGAGACGAACACAAAAGGCTGAAATGAGGTGAGAAGACGTGATGTTAACCGTCGCCTGGTCTCAGTTCACCTCACAGGCGACACCTGAAGACACTTTGACTCGCCTGCAAATTGTCTTCACAAAGAAAACTAATGAGCTCAGACTCGTCTGTCGCTCTGTGTTAACTGAGGATTTTCTGTCTTTTCTTCTTTCTGCTTAATCAAACAATTTTCAACTGTAATCAAACAATTTTCAACTATAATCAAACAATTTTCAACTATAATCAAACAATTTTCATCTATAATCAAACAATTTTCAACTATAATCAAACAATTTTCATCTATAATCAAACAATTTTCAACTATAATCAAACAATTTTCATCTATAATCAAACAATTTTCAACTATAATCAAACAATTTTCAACTATAATCAAACAATTTTCAACTATAATCAAACAATTTTCAACTATAATCAAACAATTTTCAACTAAAATCAAACAATTTTCAACTATAATCAAACAATTTTCAACTATAATCAAACAATTTTCAACTATAATCAAACAATTTTCAACTATAATCAAACAATTTTCAACTATAATCAAACAATTTTCAACTGTAATCAACAATTTTCAACTATAATCAAACAATTTTCAACTATAATCAAACAATTTTCAACTTTAATCAAATCATTTTCAACTATAATCAAACAATTTTCAACTTTAATCAAATCATTTTCAACTATAATCAAACAATTGTCAACTAATCAAACAATTTTCAACTATAATCAAACAATTTTCAACTATAATCAAACAATTTTTAACTATAATCAAACAATTTTCAACTATAATCAAACAATTTTCATCTATAATCAAACAATTTTCAACTATAATCAAACAATTTTCATCTATAATCAAACAATTTTCAACTATAATCAAACAATTTTCATCTATAATCAAACAATTTTCAACTATAATCAAACAATTTTCAACTATAATCAAACAATTTTCAACTATAATCAAACAATTTTCAACTATAATCAAACAATTTTCAA
This sequence comes from Callionymus lyra, assembly GCF_982586985.1. Taxonomy (NCBI): domain Eukaryota; kingdom Metazoa; phylum Chordata; class Actinopteri; order Syngnathiformes; family Callionymidae; genus Callionymus; species Callionymus lyra. Next base: position 48,284,322 of record NC_141818.1, on the reverse strand, counting down.
CTATAATCAAACAATTTTCAACTAAAATCAAACAATTTTCAACTATAATCAAACAATTTTCAACTATAATCAAACAATTTTCAACTATAATCAAACAATTTTCAACTATAATCAAACAATTTTCAACTATAATCAAACAATTTTCAACTATAATCAACAATTTTCAACTATAATCAAACAATTTTCAACTATAATCAAACAATTTTCAACTTTAATCAAATCATTTTCAACTATAATCAAACAATTTTCAACTTTAATCAAATCATTTTCAACTATAATCAAATCATTTTCAACTATAATCAAACAATTTTCAACTTTAATCAAACAATTTTCAACTATAATCAAACAATTTTCAACTAAAATTAAACGATTTTCAACTATAATTTAACAATTTTCAACTATAATCAAACAATTTTCAACTATAATCAAACAATTTTCAACTATAATCAAACAATTTTCAACTATAATCAAACAATTTTCAACTATAATCTAACAATTTTTAACTATAATCAAACAATTTTCAACTATAATCAAACAATTTCCAACTATAATCAAACAATTTTCAACTATAATCAAACAATTTTCATCTATAATCAAACAATTTTCAACTATAATCAAACAATTTTCAACTATAATCAAACAATTTTCAACTATAATCAAACAATTTTCAACTATAATCAAACAATTTTCAACTATAATCAAATCATTTTCAACTATAATCAAACAATTTTCAACTTTAATCAAACAATTTTCAACTATAATCAAACAATTTTCAACTAAAATTAAACGATTTTCAACTATAATTTAACAATTTTCAACTATAATCAAACAATTTTCAACTATAATCAAACAATTTTCAACTATAATCAACAATTTTCAACTATAATCAACAATTTTCAACTATAATCAAACAATTTTCAACTATAATCAAACAATTTTCAACTATAATCAAACAATTTTCAACTATAATCAAACAGTTCAGTGAAAAAGGCAAAAAATACTAAATCATTTTTGTAGATAAAGGGATGAAAACAAAAAAGAAACAGTTTTGCTAAATTATGCTGAACTCAGATCAGTTCTGGTCGAGGCGTCGACGCTCGACTTTGTAAACAACACTCTTGAGCCGAACCTCGGTTGCCGTGACGACCGGAGCAAATCATGCCGACGCCAAGTGTTGGCAGGAATGATTGACAGGTTCTCACGGACACCGATGATTGATCACCTCGTAATGTTTTTATCTGTCGGAGAGTTTGATGGATTCTAAGAAGCTTCAGCCAAATGTAATAATGAAACATCGTTCAAACACGAGGCGATAACGATTCAAACACTTTCACCTGGAAAAACAAAAACAATATTTTAAAAACATAAATCTATTCAAAAACTTCGATCATGAGCCGCTTTTGTTCTGAATAAAAACATTTTAACCACAGTTTTGTGTTTCATGCAGTAACAGATCAGTGAGAAAAAGGATAAATATAGAATAATTGTCGGTAGATGAAGGAATAAAAAGAATAGAAATAAAAATAGAAACAAACCAATCAAATCTACTGCCGCTGAAGTAAAGAACAGGATGAGTTACAGTAGAATCTTCTGCGTTCATGACTTGAGAGAAAGTTTTTGGCTCCAGTTCTTACTGGGACTTTTCAATTGTAATCAAACAATTTTCAACTATATTTTACCGAGGGGAATCAAGTACAGCAAAAACAATAAAGGACCCAGAACAGAACCTTGAGGGACTCCACACATCAGATCTGCCGATTCAGACCTCATTTGATTGGCAGATACACTAAAACTGCGCCCAGAAAGGTAAGATGAGAACCATTCTAACACAGACCCAGACAGTCTTCATCCCTCAGTCTTCTCAGCAGGATCTGGTTCAACTGTGTCAAAGGCTGAGGACAGATCCAAGAGAACCAGAACATCATGATGTCACTGGACACTTTCAATAAAGCTGTCTCCGTAGATGTTTACGGAAGCCAGACTGAAACTTCTCATGGATGTCGCTCTGATCCAGGAACAGCTGCTCAGACACCACCTTCTCCAAGATCTTGGACAAGAAAGGGAGCTTAGAAATAGGCCTGAAATTACTGAGGTCAGTTGGGTCTAAGCCTGGTTTTTTGAGCAGAGGCTCCACAATGGCATGTTTAAATGCATTGGGAAAAACCCCTGTGGAAAGGGAGAGGTTCACCATATTGGTAACCCAGGGGCCAATTACATCAAATACTTTGATAAAAAGACTACAAGGAAGGACGTCATCTGAGCAAGAGGAGGGTTTCATCTTGTTCACTAGTGCTGAAATATCACCCAAAGATACAGCAGTGAAGGAGGACCAAGAGGAGGAGAGGGGCTCAGAGACAGTAGGGATTCCAAACAAAGGGGGAGAGATTTTCTCTTCAATTTAATTTTGTCAATGAAAAATCTCAACAATGCATTGCTGTCAGCTTCACAGAAGACAGGTGTGATTTGAGGAGCAGGAGACACGAGAGAATTAATCGTGTCAAACAATACTTTGGGGTTTTTCTTATTTGCTGCTACCAGTTTTCTGATGTAATCAGATCTGTCAGTTTCCACCATCTCATTGTAAGAAGACATCAGATCCCTGAGGTGAAGTCTATGCACCTCAAGTTTAGTGGACTTCCAGAGACGCTCAGTCTTTCGACAAAGTCTCTTCATTTGTCCAAGGGCACCGTTTTTTCTATATTTTCAAAATCGATTTAACAGGTGCCACTTGATCCAGTATTTCAACACAATGACCAGTGAAACAGTGAATCAAACTGTCCACATCTGGACAGTCATCAAAGGAAAGACGGTCAAACATAGCAGAAAAACTGTCTGCAGTATCGGCTGAGATGACACGCCTCTGAGACCTAACTTTCAAAGGCTTAGCTTCAGGGATGAAGTCCAGGTTAAACAAGAGAATGATCACTCAGATGGACATCATGTACAGATACATTAGAAATGTTCAGGCCAAGAGTAAAAACTAAGTCTAAAATGTGGCCTTTTTGATGAGTGGGTTCAGAAACATGTTGCTCAAAATTAAAGGCTTCTGTTAAAGTTAAAAGTTCTTTAGCAGAACAAGATGTGACGTCATCAACATGAAGATTAAAGTCTCCAAGAATAAGAACAGATTCCATCTGAATAATGGAAGATAAGAAGTCACTAAAGTCTTTCAAGAACACTGAAGGACCAGGCGGACGGTAGATTGACACACAATAGAAAGGTCTTGTAGAACCAACCAAGATCATCTGAGACTCAAAAGAAGTGGATTCCTGTGTCTGAATCACGGTCACATGGGTGACGGCTGTCACTCACATTCAACTCGGTAGTAAAAGCCGAATTAAAGAGAGGAAATGAAAAAATCTTACCACCTTTCGTTGAGGTCTGGACAGACGGCAGCGCTGACGTGTCGTCATGCTCTTCAGCGAGAGGAATGTCGATCAAACATCGATGACGTCCGATGACGTCAGAGTCGTTCCGAGCGATCGCGACTGTGCATCTCATCCTGACCTGAACTCCAGACCGACTCCATCGCTTGTGGAAATCATACCCGAGAGATCAAACGATATTCCACAGAGTCGAGTCGATGAGAAGCGAAGGAGGAAACCGACTCACAGGACGTTGGAAACGGTCGCGGTTATAATCCTCCACCGACTCTCTGATGTTGAAAAGAGCATCACCATCATAGATCCAAGATGCTTGAGACATATCTTTAGTGATATAAGCATAATATCCGGACAAGTAGTCGTTAAAACGACTGTTTTTGGCAATTATTGCAGGAGCTCACGTTTCAAGCAGCCGATCAAAGGCTCACCGGAAGCGAAATATAATATAATATAATCAAACTATTGATGATGTTGATTTTTTTCTTTACATAAAGTTACTTGAACCTGCATCAGTTATTGACCTGGACGTGTCTCTTCGTCTTCACGTCAGGCTGGAGTCGCCGACACGAACCCTCACACTAGAAGCTCCCAGAGGCGTCGAGATCAACGCCGGCGTCGGAGACTTCGCTGCGTCGTGTCGGAAGGACCTGCTGCTGCAGTCGTCGCAGGGAGAGGTGAGTGTGAAGGAGTCCAGCAAACACCAGGGTTGCTTCATTAAAGTATCTTATTAAACTAATGAGGGCCATCAATCCAGGCGACCTTGTCCTCTCCTCCTTCTCCTCCTCCTCTCATCCTCATCCTCCTCTTGTATTTGGAAGAAGTGACTTCATTAGCGCCGGTTTGATGAGGTTCCTGTCACTTGATGCTATGATGCCGGTGTGTCATTGCGTCCTCACTGTCAAACTCACTTTGTATGTGTGTGTGTGTGTGTGTGTGTGTGTGTGTGTGTGTGTGTGTGTGTGTGTGTGTGTGTGTGTGTGTGTGTGTGTGTGTGTGTGTGTGTGTGTGTGTGTGTGTGTGTGTGTGTGTGTGTGTGTGTGTGTGTGTGTGTGTGTGTGTGTGTGTGTGTGTGTGTGTGTGTGTGTGTCCATCCCTAGTTGTGTCCACTCAGGCATGGTGTGTCATTACTGGCGTAATTACCAGGAAGATGCCTCCACTCCTGCATCTCTGCTGTCAGTCTCCTCAGCACCAGTTCTTTTGTAAACACAACAACTATAATCAAACAATTTTCAACTATAATCAAACAATTTTCATCTATAATCAAACAATTTTCATCTATAATCAAACAATTTTCAACTATAATCAAACAATTTTCAACTATAATCAAACAATTTTCAACTATAATCAAACAATTTTCAACTATAATCAAACAATTTTCAACTATAATCAAACAATTTTCAACTATAATCAAACAATTTTCAACTGTAATCAAACAATTTTCAACTATAATCAAACAATTTTCAACTATAATCAAACAATTTTCAACTATAATCAAACAATTTTCAACTATAATCAAACAGTTTTCAACTGTAATCAAAAAAATGTCAACTATAATCAAACAATATTCAAATATTATTGTAATAAACGTGAATAAAACACCAAAGTTGATCAATAGTTGCTGTTTAATGAGATTTAAAGGAGGGGTAGATGCTCCTCAAGACACAATATATACTGAATATCTTCACCTTAACATTAAATATCACAATAAAAAAAATGAATAAAGTGTTTTTAACAACAAAACGAATCCCTGTCCCTGCAGTGAATGACTTCCTTGTCCAAGAGTCTCTTCTCGTCTCCCTCTTTTTCTTCTTCTTCTTCTTCTTCTCCTCCACCAAGCACACGTACTCCTTTTTAATTTCACTCTTTTATCTGCGAGTTACGCTCGCCGTCTAATTAACTTTCAGTGCGAGGGTCGTACATCAGTGGTACTGTACGAGGAGGCTTTTCTCTCTATCCTCGCTTTTCTTCTCAGTGTTTATCCTTCTATCAGCTTCTGTTTCTGCTCCTCCTCTCCTCCTCCTCCTCCTCTCCTCCTCCTCTCCTCCTCCTCCTCCTCCTCTCCTCCTCCTCTCTTCCTCCTCCTCTCCTCCTCCTCCTCCTCCTCCTCCTCCTCTCCTCCTCCTCTCCTCCTCCTCCTCCTCTCCTCCTCCTCTCCTCCTCCTCCTCCTCCTCCTCTCCTCCTCCTCTCCTCCTCCTCTCTTCCTCCTCCTCCTCTCCTCCTCCTCCTCTCCTCCTCCTCTCCTCCTCCTCTCTTCCTCCTCCTCCTCCTCCTCTCCTCCTCCTCTCCTCCTCCTCCTCCTCCTCTCCTCCTCTCCTCCTCCTCCTCCTCCTCTATTCATGCCGTACAATGGTCAGGACTAGAACACGGATTATGTTTAAAACGACGGCAAGAATTTTTTTTTTCTTGTAGGTCTTTATCTTTGTCTTTGTCTTTGTCTTTGTCTTTGTCTTTGTCTTTGTCTTTGTCTTTGTCTTTGTCTTTGTCTTTGTCTTTGTCTTTGTCTTTGTCTTTGTCTTTGTCTTTGTCTTTACATTAACTTAACTTAACTTCACTGAATTAAAGTTCACTAGAGCATCAATCATCGAAGTTGAAATCTGACGTACAGAATATGTTTCAACCAGTGGCGGCTGATGGAAAATATCTAAGGTGTTGCTCTTTTCCACTACATTTCCCCTCCATTCCTACAGTATATATTACATGTAAACATCTACACGTTAACAGTTAGTAAAGGTTATTTTTTATAACGCCTTTAATCTAATAACTTTAAATGAATGATGGATAATAATGTTAATAATGCTCGTTGTAACATATTTGAATTATACTCTTATATACATCATATAGAATAAACAAAATGATTCAAAAACTAAAAACCAACCTATTGTCAGAACAATAGAGATACTTTCTACCAAATTATCAAATATCTAATATTAACAAAAAAACTAAAATTAAAATGTCTGGATTGGGACTCGAACCACATCCTCAAAGAGTTCTAAAAATATACAAAATGATCAATGCCAGCTGCCAGTGGTTTCAACCATTATAGACCCTTCAAGATATGTTTCAAAGCCATTTTATACATATTTCATATATATTTAACACTTACTATTGGCAGGTAGTTGAATGGCTCTTCTTCAGGTGCTTTAGTGATTTTTTTAAATTCTTTTAGCATAATTCCTGCCAGAAATAAAAACAATTAAATAATAAATTAGAAGAAAATATGATATATTGAGGTTACAGAAGGTGAGAAATGTCAATTGTGAGAAGAATTTTGGGTAAAAAACTTTTTTTTCTTCCATATTAACAATATTGTGAAGGAGTTTTTAAAAAGCATCGAAGCAGTGATCGAAGTGTTCAAAAATGTATGTCATTTGTGTCGTTATTGTAAAAAGGAAATCAATTATTTCGTAGATAATTAAATGTTTAAATGAAAATCTAAACCAAAAATGATTTAATCAAATTATGAATCAATGAGTCAAAAACAGAAAAAGGACACAAAGGTTGATTTTGCTTTTTTCTCTGAATGGCTCTTCTTCGGGTGATTTTTTAAGACCATAAAATGATTGTTTTCAGGCCAAACAATAAAAAAATGAAACAATTAAGTTGAAATAAAATGTCATATATCGAGGATACAAACACTTAAGTGTGGAATTCTGTTGCATGTTTTTAAACAAAAAAAGTAAAAGTGAACTAACACTTCTAAGACTCTTTGTTTCTTGCGTTGACGAAACTGTCGTCCGTCACGTCGACGCTCAGAGGCTGATGTACGACGAAGATTAGACGAGTTACGCTTCATTATTAAAGTTAATGAAACTCTTATTAATCCATTAATGCAAGATTTCAGAAAAACTTTGAAGCCATTAATCATCCGAACATGCAACAAAAAATGAACTTAAAGAGGCCAAAATGTTACGTTTATAAACTTTTTTAACGTCGTACTTGCATTTGTGTTGTCATTTGTGTGTCGTGTGAACATAGTGTGAGTTTTTTTTACATGTATTTATCTCGACTCACCAGTCGAATCAAACCGAATCAGGACAGACTTGAAGATAAAACTAATAATAACAACACATGGGTTTTCTATAGAGCTTTTCAAAGACACTTTTAAATAAACCCAAAAATTAAGATTACACACTTACAGAAGGATAAACTAAGGAACACACAACACAACAACAATCTGGAGAGGAATCGAGGTAGGAAACTGGGATCATGAAAAGTACTTTATTCACAAAAAGAGCAGGCAAAAGACATGACAAAAAAAGGCACAATACATGAAACTGAAGTGAAAAAAATCCTATACTTGAGCAAAGACACATCATACCACAGAAGTTTGACGTCATGACAGAGACTGACACACAATAGAAGGGTTTTAAACACACAACAATCAAGGGGATCAGGTCGCACAAATCAGGTCAATCGTATCAGGAGCACAAGAGGAAGTCAACAAGGATCAGGACTTTCACAATAAAACCAGGAAGTGAGTCCAAAGGAACATAAGTGACAGGACATGACAGATGAACTCAAATCACATGCTTGTGTACTTAAACTTAGTATTCTTAGTGCATAAGTTCGTCTCAATTCTTAGTATGTCAAATGTAGTGCTCCATACACACTAAATTGACACTTGAAATTGAAACGGCCACAAAACTGGGTATGTATCGATGGACACTTTCTACACTAAACGGCTCCATCCAGTGATGTAGAAGTTGTAAATATATATATATATTCATATACTTCCAGGTGTATTTTCAGCAGCAGTACGAGGATCACACGTCTTCGCTGCTGATACCGGCGTAAATATTTCGCCAATATTTCTCATATTTCTTGAAACCAAACGTGCTGCCAGCAGGTGTCGCTAATGTTCCTACATCTGGTTTGAAATCATCGTTAAATAGCAGTAGAAGAAGAAGCTGTCGCGTCATTTCCTGTTAGTGTGTAGCAGCAGAGTTTGATTTGAGACATACTATCTGTGGAGGATTAGTTACTAGTTAGTACGTACACTATCCTGATGATACTAACTTCTAGTATACTAAGAGAAGTATGTGATTTGAGACATACTATCTGTGGAGGATTAGTTACTAGTTAGTACGTACACTATCCTGATGATACTAACTTCTAGTATACTAAGAGAAGTATGTTTGAGACATACTATCTGTGGAGGATTAGTTACTAGTTAGTACGTACACTATCCTGATTATACTAACTTCTAGTATACTAAGAGAAGTATGTTTGAGACATACTATCTGTGGAGGATTAGTTACTAGTTAGTACGTACACTATCCTGATGATACTAACTTCTAGTATACTAAGAGAAGTATGTTTGAGACATACTATCTGTGGAGGATTAGTTACTAGTTAGTACGTACACTATCCTGATGATACTAACTTCTAGTATACTAAGAGAAGTATGTTTGAGACATACTATCTGTGGAGGATTAGTTACTAGTTAGTACGTACACTATCCTGATGATACTAACTTCTAGTATACTAAGAGAAGTATGTGATTTGAGACAAACTATCTGTGGAGGATTAGTTACTAGTTAGTACGTACACTATCCTGATGATACTAACTTCTAGTATACTAAGAGAAGTATGTTTGAGACATACTATCTGTGGAGGATTAGTTACTAGTTAGTACGTACACTATCCTGATGATACTAACTTCTAGTATACTAAGAGAAGTATGTTTGAGACATACTATCTGTGGAGGATTAGTTACTAGTTAGTACGTACACTATCCTGATGATACTAACTTCTAGTATACTAAGAGAAGTATGTTTGAGACATACTATCTGTGGAGGATTAGTTACTAGTTAGTACGTACACTATCCTGATGATACTAACTTCTAGTATACTAAGAGAAGTATGTTTGAGACATACTATCTGTGGAGGATTAGTTACTAGTTAGTACGTACACTATCCTGATGATACTAACTTCTAGTATACTAAGAGAAGTATGTTTGAGACATACTATCTGTGGAGGATTAGTTACTAGTTAGTACGTACACTATCCTGATGATACTAACTTCTAGTATACTAAGAGAAGTATGTTTGAGACATACTATCTGTGGAGGATTAGTTACTAGTTAGTACGTACACTATCCTGATGATACTAACTTCTAGTATACTAAGAGAAGTATGTTTGAGACGTACTATCTGTGGAGGATTAGTTACTAGTTAGTACGTACACTATCCTGATGATACTAACTTCTAGTATACTAAGAGAAGTATGTTTGAGACATACTATCTGTGTAGGATTAGTTACTAGTTAGTACGTACACTATCCTGATGATACTAACTTCTAGTATACTAAGAGAAGTATGTTTCAGACATACTATCTGTGGAGGATTAGTTACTAGTTAGTACGTACACTATCCTGATGATACTAACTTCTAGTATACTAAGAGAAGTATGTGATTTGAGACATACTATCTGTGGAGGATTAGTTACTAGTTAGTACGTACACTATCCTGATGCACACTAACTTCTAGTATACTAAGAGAAGTATGTTTGAGACATACTATCTGTGGAGAATTAGTTACTAGTTAGTACGTACACTATCCTGATGATACTAACTTCTAGTATACTAAGAGAAGTATGTTTGAGACATACTATCTGTGGAGGATTAGTTACTAGTTAGTACGTACACTATCCTGATGATACTAACTTCTAGTATACTAAGAGAAGTATGTTTGAGACATACTATCTGTGGAGGATTAGTTACTAGTTAGTACGTACACTATCCTGATGATACTAACTTCTAGTATACTAAGAGAAGTATGTTTGAGACATACTATCTGTGGAGGATTAGTTACTAGTTAGTACGTACACTATCCTGATGATACTAACCAGTACACTGAGAGAAGTATATGATTTGAGACGAAGCAATGGAGTTCCAGAGGGTCAAAAGATCTGCTCCCGATGGTTTGGTTCTAATGATGGGTGTTGGTCTCAGTGTTAGGAGATCGGGCAGGTAGGTTGTTCAGGGCTTGTGAGGAGGATCTTGAAGTGTATCTTTACAAGCCGGTGAGGATGGGTTTGATGTGTTGGCTGTAATAGTGGAGTCTGGTGGTGATGAGAGCAGGAGCTAAAAAGGAGAGAGTGGCACGAAGAGGTAAAAGAAGTATATTTCGGTGACGTGGTTGTTGTGGGAGTTGAAGGAGAGTGCGGGGTCCATGTAAATACCGAAGTTCCTGAAGGTTCTTGAAGCTCTAAGGTTGGGAATTTCCTCGTTTGACAATCAATGTTTGAAATAAAAAACTCATGAGCGTGAGGCATGTCCTTCTCTACTAACTAGGCTCGAGGGGATACCTCTCTCTTTCTTACCATGTACAACATGACGAACCCATGCTCTTCCACGTGACTCGACCACTTCCAGATACTTCCTCGCCACGGGACGTGGGTTTCACCGGACGGAGGCTGAGATCGTATCTTCCGGTAGAACCGAGAACTGTTCGTCTCCCGCGGGAGCTGCTGTGGGGGTTTATGGGAAGTTAATCCGGATAAATCTTGACTCTTTTATCTTAAACGCATTTGTTTGCTTCGTCTTCCTCGGCCCGGCTCCCATCCATCAAACCCGTCCATCGATCCCGATGAGATCGCGAGGCTTCAGACGCAAAACGCCGGCATCGGGTTGATAACGACTGCGATATAATGAGATTTAAAGAGCTCGGCGAGGAAACGCTCGAGTGGCCGGAGCTTCTCCGTTTACCCAGATTGCATTGCCTTTTATTCCGTTCTCATCCAGGCTTTCCCTGACCGCTGACTCCATCAAATGAGGAGAAGAAAGTGGATGATGGGAGGACAGAAGAAAGGGAGGATGAGTGGGAGGATGGCAGAAAATAGATGTTTCTGTCGATCTCCGCGGCGGAAAATAAAGGCGTGCACGACAGCGAGGCTTAAACCGAATCAATGTTGTCAGCATCTGGCACTTAAGACGAGGCCATTAAAGTTGCAAAAGTTCAGCGAGCAGGACTGGAATTAGGGCCAAATGGGTTCCAGGGTTCGCCGGAGCTCCTGCTTCCATTACGATCAAATCCAACGAGACTTGACAGATCCGCTCAGGATTCTCACCGTCAGCCATCTTTATCGTAAACGTTCCTCGTTCCCGTAGCTCTTCGGGGATTTTAGAAATTAAATTTCCTTAATGCTTTTTTTTTTTTCTTCATGATTGAATCGCAGCGATCCTTCTCCCAAATCCCTCGGATGATCTACTCCGGCGCAAACAAGTCTAGGAAGTACAGATTTTTCCACAAGTCCAGAAATCCAGTCGTTATTAGTACTTTTTACCCTCAACTTTCCAAACTTAAGACCCACAGCAGGACAGCAAGTTTTAAAAACACCACAACATTTTACACATTTGGGCAACAATTATTTGCGTTCACATGGTCTGTCGGATATCATACTTAAGTTTTCCAACATTATTTCCAGTTTTCAGAGAGGTTGATTTTTGGCCTTGGTTTTCGTGGTCAAAATCCTACTTTGGCTGCGTCTGGCGTTTTTCTTGTTTGTCACTGTATAAGTGCTTTTTGTGAGTATTTGTTTTTTCTTAATTGAAAAAAACGTTAAAAAAAAGAAATCATTTTCTTGCTAGTTTGGTTTTGTTATAAAAGGCATAAAAAAGACATTGAAAAGGTTTTGTTTATCCTTTCTTTTGTAATGACGGCCCCTCAGTATATAATGTGGCCCCCGAGGATATTTCATTGCCCAACACTGCGCTACAGGTTCAGTGACTGGTTGAAACGACATAAGTTAAATGGCCAGATGAGGAAACAACACAATATCTGAACAAAGGAAGTAGTTTTAACGAAATGCCGGGTGTTTTGTCGTGTCAAATGGTGTCCTTGGCAGAGTAATGCCCTGAGTAAGTGCTATTTGTGTCGTCTCTTCTTTTTAAATTCCTTATATTGCGTGTACTGTTTGTCGTTATTCTGCTCCACTTTTACTACCGTGAACACATGCAATGATTTATGGGTAAATTCCTCTTTAAGAAGCTATAAAACGCCATAAAGTTTGCCTGAGACGATAGTTTCGTGATGAGCCGAAAGCAGAGGCTCATGGGAGCTCGATGACAGCTCAGCAGACACTGACTTAATACCCTCAAGCTCTTCACTTCCTGCGAGCCATTGTTTTCCAAGTTAATGTGAAGAATGGAAAGTTTGTTGTTGTCTCTAAATACTGAACCAGATCATGTTATGTTTCTGCTCATCCCATGAATTTTAATTTCTTTTTGGTGCAAGATACACAATTATCAGGTTGAATTATGGGAGTTATACAGAGTGTATCTTCAATAGTTGTAGAAATACGACTATTTGATGAGTATTTATGGCACCAGTGTACATTGATACGATATAAAGTGATGTATAGTGATGCTGTAGTAACAGTAGTGTGGAATACTTGACTCTGGTGTTGTGATAGTGTAGTAACAAGTATATATGTGTAGTATTGTGGAATACTTGACTCTGGTGTTGTGATAGTGTAGTAATGATGTCTTCTTACAATGAGATGGTGGAAACTGCTAGATCTGATTACATCAGAAAACTGGTATCAGCAAATAAGAAAAACCCCAAAGTGTTGTTTGACACGATTAATTCTCTCGTGTCTCCTGCTCCTCAAATCACGCCTGTCTTCTGTGAAGCTGACAGCAATGCATTGTTGAGGTTTTTACTGACAAAATTAAATTGATCAAAGAGAAAATCTCTCCCTCTTTGTTTGGAACCCCTACTGTCTCTGAGCCCCTCTCCTCCTCTTGGTCTTCCTTCACTGATGTATCTTTGGGTGATATTTCGGCACTAGTGAACAAGATGAAACCCTCCATTTGCTCAGATGACGTCCTTCCTTGTAGGCTTTTTATCAAAGTATTGGATGTAATTGGCCCCTGGGTTACCAATATGGTGAACCTCTCCCTTTCCACAGGGGTTTTTCCCAATGCATTTAAACATGCCATTGTGGAGCCTCTGCTCAAAAAGCCAGGCTTTGACCCGACTGACCAGTAATTTCAGGCTTATTTCTAAGCTCCCTTTCTTGTCCAAGATCTTGGAGAAGGTGGTGTCTGAGCAGCTGTTCCTGGATCAGAGCGACCTCCATGAGAAGTTTCAGTCTGGCTTCCGTAAACATCACTCTACGGAGACAGCTTTATTGAAAGTGTCCAGTGACATCATGATGTCGGCTGACTCTGGTAAATTCACTGTTCTGGTTCTCTTGGATCTGTCCTCAGCCTTTGACACAGTTGATCACCAGATCCTGCTGAGAAGACTGAGGGATGTGGAAGTGGGATATATGTGTAGTATTGTCCAGTACTTGACTCTGGTGTTGTGATAGTGTAGTAACAAGTATATATGTGTAGTATTGTCCGGTACTTGACTCTGGTGTTGTGATAGTGTAGTAACAAGTATATATGTGTAGTATTGTCCAGTACTTGACTCTGGTGTTGTGATAGTGTAGTAACAAGTATATATGTGTAGTATTGTCCGGTACTTGACTCTGGTGTTGTGATAGTGTAGTAACAAGTATATATGTGTAGTATTGTCCAGTACCTGACTCTGGTGTTGTGATAGTGTAGTAACAGGTATATATGTGTAGTATTGTCCAGTACTTGACTCTGGTGTTGTGATAGTGTAGTAACAAGTATATATGTGTAGTATTGTCCAGTACTTGACTCTGGTGTTGTGATAGTGTAGTAACAAAGATATGTGTGTAGTATTGTCCAGTACTTGACTCTGGTGTTGTGATAGTGTAGTAACAAAGATATGTGTGAAGTATTGTCCAGTAATTGACTCTGGTGTTGTGATAGTGTAGTAAAAAGTATATATTTGAAGTATCGTCCGGTACTTGACTCTGAGAATTTACTGTTTACGAAGTCGTAACTACTTTCATTTGTTTTCAAACCAAAATATATAAAACGACTGATGGTATCGACCGTATCCTCTCGTCCTCAGTCATCAACATGATCTCAGCATCATTACATCCTTCCTTTTACCATGGAGCACGTAATGAATGCCACCATCTAGTGGCAACACAAAAATTAACAAATGCAGTAAATATTTGCATGGTAATGATGAATAAAAATCCAATTGTGTTTTTTTCAAAAACAATTTATTGAACTGTAAATTATATTAACTGTAAAACCATAAAAAACTATAGTCTTAACTGAAATATATATATTTGAAAACCAAAAAACATAAATCAATACAGTGCTGTTGAATATTGACACAGTATTGTGAAAAAATAAATTGTGATATATCTTTGTATACAAATATATAATTGGTACGTGCTGGTATTTATTTGTACTTTGTATGTTTTTATATATTTTATATATATATATATATTTTTTTTACTATAGTCAAAAAGTTGTGATAAAATTCTTTCTGTTTTTGTCCTTAAGTTTAGAAGCAAAACCGGCTCCAGTGGTTGTGAGTCTTGTGTAGTTGTGTGTAGTTGTGAGATTGATATTGCTCTGTGTGTCTCCAGCCTTTCTTTATTTAGTCCAGTGTCAGCTTCCATTCCAGCCTCTGTCCATTCACTGAGCCTAATGGTGTGTGTGATACTTTCACAACCTGTGTGTGCTGCTGGAATATTTGTGCGTCGCTGTTTTTTCTACGACGCCAGGAAGTGAAGCAAAGAGAAAATAGGAATCAGCGGCGAAAGTTCAAGAAGCCGCGAGTGTGTACTTTATTGCTTTTTTATCCCAGGATATTATCTTTTGTACTACTTTGTACTACTTTGTACTACTTTGTACTACTTTGTACTACACTGTCGAGGAAACCACAATAATAAACACAAATAAATACAAACACTTTTAATCGTAAACTTGTATCACTTGAGTCAAAGTAAGAATTCTGAAGTATTTATAGTTTAAAATTGTTTGATTATAGTTTAAAATTGTTTGATTTTAGTTGAAAATTGTTGATTATAGTTGAAAATTGTTTGATTTTAGTTGAAAATTGTTGATTATAGTTGAAAATTGTTTGATTATAGTTGAAAATTGTTTGATTAAAGTTGAAAATTGTTTGATTATAGTTGAAAATTGTTTGATTAAAGTTGAAAATTGTTTGATTATAGTTGAAAATTGTTTGATTATAGTTGAAAATTGTTTGATTTTGGTTGAAAATTGTTTGATTATAGTTGAAAGTTGTTTGATTATAGTTGAAAATTGTTTGATTATAATTGAAAATTGTTTGATTATAATTGAAAATTGTTTGATTAAAGATGAAAATTGTTTGATTATAATTGAAAATTGTTTGATTATAATTGAAAATTGTTTGATTATAGTTGAAAATTGTTTGATTATAGTTGAAAATTGTTGGATTATAATTGAAAATTGTTTATGTTTTTGGACTGTGGGAGGAAACCGGAGTGCCCAGAGTAAACCACACAGAAAGGTCACAAGTCGACTCCCTCCTGACCTGGAAGTGAACCTTCTTGCTGTGATCGTTCTCACTGCTGAACCACGTCATCGTTTCGAAACATTGAACAGAAACACAGCTGTTTCATCTTCGCTGCTGCGTCAAATCCTCAGAAGGTAGTTGGTCTCCTGCCACTGAAGATCTCAGACATCTTGTCTTCTCCTGTCATTACATTCGCTTTATTTCTCTTCCTATTATGGGAACGATCTCACCCTTTCTTTCTTCCCATCCCTGCTCCTGGTTTATGGGATGAATGGTGGGAATAATGGAAAGAACAACTTCTCTGTTCAACTTGAAGGTCGATCAAAACATAATGTATTCATTCAAACCTTAAAAAAAAATCTGCCTCAAGATCACGAAAGTTGCAAGAAGCGTCGAAAAATTCCGTAGCTTTAAAAAAACAAGATCCGTTGAATGGATGGAGAAACTTTAGACCTCGATTTATTACAGTTTTTCTTCTTCCATTGAAGGTGTTTTGAAAGCCTGAGCGCGACTCTCGTGAAACTCCACCGAGGAAAAGATATTTCCTGGATCTGTATCGTCTTCACTGCTTCTTATCTGTCCTCGTTCACACCATCTTCAGTGTCGCCCAGAGACGCTGCTTCTCTCCTCGATAAAAGTGTCTCCAGGATCCGTCGAACACGTCCCTCCGTCCAGAGAATCACTCGACCTGCCATGTACTTCCAAACCATTTCACTTTTCCTTTCTGCTTTCAAACGGATCAGAGGAAGAAAAATCTGTCCCGTATTTGCCTTCGGAGAAATGAAAGCTTCTTTTACTCGCACTCGTCCGAAGAGGACGTTCAGGTTTCACTGAACTCGAGCAGCAGATGTTGACGGAAAACTAACTTTGATTCCGATGTTTGATGAAATGTTCTGGTGCGAGTCGTGTGGCGAACAGATATCAAAAGTAAAGTTTATGAAACTATTTTCTTATTAAACTCAATTATGAGTCACTGTGTGACGCACGATGGCCTCCCGCCACTAGAGGGCAATGTCTCAGATTGATGGGTTGTTTTGAAAGAGAATATTTTCTAACAATATCTAAATAATCATTAATTGTTAAAAATAAAAAATATGGTGATTCAGGAAAGTGAATATAATTCATGTGTTAAACCAGGTTTTCTTTGATTTTTATTCTTTTTTTTTCTTTTGTTTTATTCATTCTATGTTGCCCAGCAACAGATTCCACTGTTGTGTTAACAAAACTGGCTAATAAAGTTTTCTGATTCCGAGGTTTGTAGATCAAATCCTGGGGCCTCGTGTAATGAGGGGTTTTACGCAAAAAAAACATACTGAGCCTATTTTTAGGTCAAAGTTCATATGTGTCAATAGTGAAAAGAGCCGTAAAAAGTTAGTTCCGTATTTTCCGGACTATAAGTGTCCGTTTTTTTCATAGTGTGTCCGGAGGTGAGATTATACTCTGGAGCGACTTATGTGTGAAATTATTAACACATTATTATATCATTTCACATGTTATTGTCACACTAAACCACCAGAGGGCGCTCTAGGCCTGTGTTGATCATTTCCACGTAGAAGAGGAAGCATCTTCTACCTCCGGAGTTAGTTAGTTGTTTAAAAGTGACACGAGGATGAAGAGTTATTTGGAGTTACACGGATGGTTTGGTAAACTAGTTAGTTATTGATGCTATAGTTCTCTGAATAACTCTTCATATGTTATGTTAACATACCAGGTTCTCACTTCATGTAACGGAACATTATTCTGTTGTTGCCTCTAGTTTTATTTTAAATATCTTTCAAGATCACATGTCTGTTCTTGGATTTTATCAAATCAATTTCCCCCCAAAAATGTGACTTATACTCCAGTGCGACTTATATATGTTTTTACTTCTTTATTATGCATTTTATGTCTGGAGCGACTTGTGCTCCGGAGACACTTATAGTCCGGAGAATACAGTAATTCCCGACCGGCCTGTAGGTGGCGTACTCCCGGATCAGCTGCCCAGATGCACGTCAGCCTCAATAGTCACGTTGAGATGTCGATTAATTCTACGTTGATTGTGATGAACGAAGGAAAAGAGCCTAAATTCGTGTCGCGCATTTTTGTGCTTCACCGTCTTCTGGACTTTAGTTTCGGAACATATTTAGTAGAAGATCTAAGAACTTATAGTACATGAGGCTCCTGGACTTTTTCCTTTGATACCAAATGTTGCCTCGTATTTTCTAGAAGTTCTTATAGATTTTCTTTCAGTTTTGCCCTCAATTGATTCTAGTTGAAAATTGTTTGATTATAGTTGAAAATTGTTTGATTATCGTTGAAAATTGTTTGGTTATAGTTGAAAATTGTTTGATTATAGATGAAAATTGTCTGATTATAGTTGAAAATTGTTTGATTATAGATGAAAATTGTTGGATTATAGTTGAAAATAGTTTGATTATAGTTGAAAATAGTTTGATTATAGTTGAAAATTGTTTGATTATAGTTGAAAATTGTTGGATTATAGTTGAAAATTGTTGATTATAGTTGAAAATAGTTTGATTATAGTTGAAAATAGTTTGATTATAGTTGATAATTGTTGGATTATAGTTGAAAATTGTTGATTATAGTTGAAAATAGTTTGATTATAGTTGAAAATAGTTTGATTATAGTTGAAAATTGTTGGATTATAGTTGAAAATTGTTGATTATAGTTGAAAATAGTTTGATTATAGTTGAAAATAGTTTGATTATAGTTGATAATTGTTGGATTATAGTTGAAAATTGTTGATTATAGTTGAAAATAGTTTGATTATAGTTGAAAATAGTTTGATTATAGTTGAAAATAGTTTGATTATAGTTGAAAATAGTTTGCTCTCAATTGAGACTTGGTGAATAAACTCTAGTCGTCCATTTTTCGGTAACAAACAACCTAATTTACTCGTAAAGATTAACATTTCATTTTGTTTTCTTGGTCCTCAGATCCTTCTGGACGCCAACACCATCCGGCTCGGCAACATTCCTCTGGGCAGCGCCGTGGACCCCCTAGAAGGCGCCCCGGCCGGCACCACCTACACCAAACAGATCGTGTACGAACTCTGCTCCTGCGCCAACGGGAAGCTCTACCTGTCGCCGGCAGAGAAGGGCTCCACCTGCCAGACCACCAGCAACTTTTGTCTCTGGAGCTGAACGAGGGAAGAAGCTGCACCGGCCGTGAAACAAAAGGAATTCTGGGCTAACGCTAGCCGCGGGATGGAGAGCGCCGCGGAGAGCTAACCCTGGCTAGCCCAAACCAAAACCTCCTGGAATCCAGGGGTTGAAAAAGACCATGTTCTTGTCCAGTTTCCCAATCAATAGTTTTTGGATCATAGATCCGACGGATGGTCTCGTTCACTCGTGGACTCCCTCGGCTGTTCGAAGGAAGACGTTATCAGGACGACTCGTGGGACGTGATCTTAGGACCTTGGGATGGACGTTGTGTTGATTTGTGTTAACAGGAAGTCGTCCTAGCATAGCAGAACCAGGACAGTACGCCGGTGTTTTACCTCTCAGACCCAAACACGTCCCTCCAGAGCCCGGTTCCTTTAGATGTTGGACGAACTGCAAGAACTGCAACCGAGGGACACGAGTGTTGGTTTCAGATAATCTGAGGACAACGAAGAAATTAAACAGATGGTTTAATCTTTTGGGAAGCTAAGGCTCGCTAATGGACCAATCTATACCAGAAAGGCCTTCCCCCCCCCCTTCTCTAGAGTTTCCACTAAAATTAGAGTGTGACTCCATCCATCATCTTCTCTCAGTTCCACCCTTTTTTTTCTTTCGTTTCTGTCTCGCATCCCTTCGTTCGAAGCCTCCACGAACACGCCCTCACATTATCGACGTCACGTTTTAAAAGCGTGGACAAAACTGAAAGTCTATTTTAAAAGGAGTCGCTTTTGTATCTGGAAGCTCCGGCGAGTCGATCCGTGGGAACGAACCGTTGAAAAAAGGAACGAGTGGCTGGTGTTTGTTGTCTTGACTCGACGGAATGAAGGCTTGAGGCGACACTTTCTTTTTTAAACAAAGCGATACACAGGTGCCTTTGCTGCTGTTGGTAAAAGCACATCACGGTCGGAACACTCGCCTCAGCGGAACATCTGCAAGTGTCTTCGGGCGCCATTTATTTAACATTCCTGTCTATTTATTTCACTTTTTGATGCACTTTTCTTTCACCTGGTTTTCACCTTCACTCAGTAGATGGAAGATAAAAACACACCACGTTTGACACTTTTTATTTTTCCCTTATAGTTTATTGATGACAAAAAAGCACAAATTATGCCATGTATATAATAATAATAATAAAATATGGAATAAAAATGGTTTTTATGAGAATGTTTTCTTGTGTTTTGCTCGTTATTTGTTTATTTAAAAAATTATCCAAAAACCCACAATATTCTGATTATATAAACATATAAATGATTGTTTTTCAGAAGATTTATTGGTTCAAAATAATATAGTGTTGGTTGGTTTTCATAGAAATATACGTTATATCTTGGAATTTGGGCGAGGTTTAAAAGATGTATTTTTTAGCGCCCCCTTCTGGTCTGACAGAAAAGTGCCGGTGATCGATCTCTTTGACTTCCTTTTTTAAAAAATAAGTAAAAATTCAGTGAAATAAGACAAAATCTCGTCGATGGTTCAGATGATGGAACAAAACATAACACAACTGACTCAGAAATGTTTACGACGACGTCTTCAAAACTGGTTTTGTAATCGTTTAGAAAAGATTATTATGGAATATTTAGACACATTAAGGTCTGTTTTAATACAACAAAGTGAAGTTTAGTTATTATCGACATGTAGAGGAATATTATAAAACTATAAGGAAGGAAAAATGTAAAGAGAAGGTTCGTGAGAAGCTTCAGGCTGATGTTAAAGTGGAGATTACAGCGGAGATGATGGCGGAGATAACAGACTCGGACGACAACAGCTGATGAGACAAGAACACTCGCTACAGAATTACACTAACATGGTCTCAGCGCTAAATAATCCAGAACGTCGGCTTAAAATAAGTGGAGAGCAGCTGTGATTGGATGATGTCTGCACACATTTGCGGAACTTCCACTGGAGAGGAAGAACAAAACTTAAAAAACGTTTCATTATTTATTTCTAACCATTGAGGACGATTTCAATGATTCACATTAATAGGAATAAACTTGTATGTAGGATTTTGAACAGAGAACTTGAAGGTCAAACAATTATCAACTCTGGTGTCATTAAACATCAACTAGTATCAACTCTGGTGTCATTAAACATCAACTAGTATCAACTCTGGTGTCATTAAACATCAACTAGTATCAACTCTGGTGTCATTAAACATCAACTAGTATCAACTCTGGTGTCATTAAACATCAACTAGTATCAACTCTGGTGTCATTAAACATCAACTAGTATCAACTCTGGTGTCATTAAACATCAACTAGTATCAACTCTGGCGTCATTAAACATCAACTAGTATCAGCTCTGGTGTCATTAAACATCAACTAGTATCAACTCTGGTGTCATTAAACATCAACTAGTATCAACTCTGGTGTCATTAAACATCAACTAGTATCAAATCTGGTGTCATTAAACACCAACTAGTATCAACTCTGGTGTCATTAAACATCAACTAGTATCAACTCTGGTGTCATTAAACATCAACTAGTATCAACTCTGGTGTCATTAAACATCTACTAGTATCAAATCTGGTGTCATTAAACACCAACTAGTATCAACTCTGGTGTCATTAAACATCAACTAGTATCAACTCTGGTGTCATTAAACATCTACTAGTATCAAATCTGGTGTCATTAAACACCAACTAGTATCAACTCTGGTGTCATTAAACATCAACTAGTATCAACTCTGGTGTCATTAAACATCAACTAGTATCAACTCTGGTGTCATTAAACATCAACTAGTATCAACTCTGGTGTCATTAAACATCAACTAGTATCAACTCTGGTGTCAATAAACATCAACTAGTATCAACTCTGGTGTCATTAAACATCAACTAGTATCAACTCTGGTGTCATTAAACATCAACTAGTATCAACTCTGGTGTCAATAAACATCAACTAGTATCAACTCTGGTATCATTAAACATCAACTAGTATCAAGTCTGGTGTCATTAAACATCAACTAGTATCAACTCTGGTGTCATTAAACATCAACTAGTATCAACTCTGGTGTCATTAAACATCAACTAGTATCAACTCTGGTGTCATTAAACATCAACTAGTATCAACTCTGGTGTCATTAAACATCAACTAGTATCAACTCTGGTGTCATTAAACATCAACTAGTATCAACTCTGGTGTCATTAAACATCAACTAGTATCAACTCTGGTGTCATTAAACATCAACTAGTATCAACTCTGGTGTCATTAAACATCAACTAGTATCAACTCTGGTGTCATTAAACATCAACTAGTATCAACTCTGGTGTCATTAAACATCAACTAGTATCAACTCTGGTGTCATTAAACATCAACTAGTATCAACTCTGGCGTCATTAAACATCAACTAGTATCAGCTCTGGTGTCATTAAACATCAACTAGTATCAACTCTGGTGTCATTAAACATCAACTAGTATCAACTCTGGTGTCATTAAACATCAACTAGTATCAAATCTGGTGTCATTAAACACCAACTAGTATCAACTCTGGTGTCATTAAACATCAACTAGTATCAACTCTGGTGTCATTAAACATCAACTAGTATCAACTCTGGTGTCATTAAACATCTACTAGTATCAAATCTGGTGTCATTAAACACCAACTAGTATCAACTCTGGTGTCATTAAACATCAACTAGTATCAACTCTGGTGTCATTAAACATCTACTAGTATCAAATCTGGTGTCATTAAACACCAACTAGTATCAACTCTGGTGTCATTAAACATCAACTAGTATCAACTCT
>NC_141818.1:48226657-48254157 GCF_982586985.1 Callionymus lyra | reverse complement strand
AGGAGCAGGAGCAGGAGCAGGAGCAGGAGCAGGAGCTGGAGCAGGAGCAGGAGCAGGAGCAGGAGCAGGAGCAGGAGCAGGAGCAGGAGCAGGAGCAGGAGCTGGAGCAGGAGCAGGAGCAGGAGCAGGAGCAGGAGCAGGAGCTGGAGCAGGAGCAGGAGCAGGAGCAGGAGCAGGAGCAGGAGCTGGAGCAGGAGCAGGAGCAGGAGCAGGAGCAGGAGCTGGAGCAGGAGCAGGAGCAGGAGCTGGAGCAGGAGCAGGAGCAGGAGCAGGAGCAGGAGCAGGAGCAGGAGCAGGAGCTGGAGCAGGAGCAGGAGCAGGAGCTGGAGCTGGAGCAGAAGCAGGAGCAGGAGCAGGAGCAGGAGCAGGAGCAGGAGCAGGAGCAGGAGCAGGAGCAGGAGCTGGAGCTGGAGCAGGAGCAGGAGCAGGAGCAGGAGCAGGAGCAGGAGCAGGAGCAGGAGCAGGAGCAGGAGCTGGAGCAGGAGCAGGAGCAGGAGCAGGAGTCGCAGACGTGACTCGCGGGACCTCCAGGAAATGAAGCGCCGGCGTGGGCGAGCGCCTCGACTCCATCACGCCTCGCTTTTTATCAAATGACTCGGGGATTGAATCCCTCGCCGCTCAACCACGGATGTTATTGCTCGTGTAGCTATTTGGGTTCGACCAGAACCTGGACCGCGGGTCGAGCCACACGTGCGCTTCCAATTATGACACGTGCACATCACGCCACGCTGTCCACGTGCACGCCCCTGCAGACGCCGCATGACGACGGCGTCCATGATGTTTTTACTTACTTCGTTAGATGATGTTCACGACAGGAAGTGTCTCTTCACAAGGGTCAATACAAACGGTGATGGAGGAGGTGATGAGGAGGTGATGGAGGAGTTAAGGGAGGAGGTGATGAGAAGGTGATGGAGGAGGTGAAGGTGACGGTGGAGTCGATGGAGGAGGTTATGGATGAGGTGATGGAGGAGGTGATGGAGGAGGTGATGGAGGAGGTGATGGATGAGGTGATGGAGGAGGTGATGGAGGAGGTGATGGATGAGGTTATGGATGAGGTGATGGAGGAGGTGATGGAGGAGGTGATGGATGAGGTGATGGATGAGGTGATGGAGGAGGTGATGGAGGAGGTTATGGATGAGGTGATGGAGGAGGTGATGGAGGAGGTGATGGATGAGGTGAAGGATGATGTGATGAGGAGGTGATGGAGGAGGTGATGGAGGAGGTGAAGGATGAGGTGATGGAGGAGATGATGGAGGAGGTGATGGAGGAGGTGATGGATGAGGTGAAGGATGAGGTGATGGAGGAGATGATGGAGAAGGTGATGGAGGAGATGATGAGGAGGTGATGGAGGTGATGGAGGAGGTGATGAGGAGGTGATGGAGGTGGTGATGGAGGAGGTTATGGATGAGGTGATGGAGGAGGTGATGGAGGAGGTGATGGATGAGGTGAAGGATGATGTGATGAGGAGGTGATGGAGGAGGTGATGGAGGAGGTGAAGGATGAGGTGATGGAGGAGATGATGGAGGAGGTGATGGAGGAGGTGATGGATGAGGTGAAGGATGAGGTGATGGAGGAGGTGATGGAGGAGGTTAAGGATGAGGTGATGGAGGAGATGATGGAGAAGGTGATGGAGGAGATGATGAGGAGGTGATGGAGGTGATGGAGGAGGTGATGAGGAGGTGATGGAGGTGAAGGAGGTTATTAAGCGATATAAACAGGAAGTTCTCCAGCTAAATATCGCGAGCGTTTCCAGTGTAGACAGTTGAGTATATGAGCTCCGGAAACACTTTACACGGAGTACTTCCTGTTTATATCGCTTGTTATTCTTTAAATGTCTCCAGGAAACAATCTTAAACGATCAATAGTTCTCATGTGGAAGCTTCAGTCCAAGAGAGACGTCATAGACGAGCAGTATATGGAAGTATTTGAATGTATTTAAGTGTCTTTTTGGACGAAGATAAAGACGAAGACAACTGAGCTCCAGTCGCTACATTAAAATGAACAAACATTTTGGTCCATAACTCTATAAAGAACAGATGACTCTGAAAAGAATCCACATTAGTCGACATGAGTGAAGTTTGAATCACTTAAACTTCCTAAAAACTCGTTCGTCTTCTTATTTTTCAATTCTCGAGTGGATTTCACGAAACAGCTTGTGAGGTTCAAAGACTTCTAGATGCAACTATTATATATTATTTTAACCCCGGAGCGCCACCTACTGACCTGGAATTCATGACACTGTATCAATAAGAGCCGGGACTCGAGGGTCGTTTCATGAAACCTCATCAAGTCACAAATCTTTTGTTCTCCGTCAGCAAACATTTAACAAAGACCAACATTTTCTTTATTTGATAACCCCTGAGTTATCGTCATAATCTCAGGTTCTACGAATTGGTGCGAAGCCCTCTAACCTCGCCCAGCAGCCGCCTTTCTCGCCGAGTTTTCAGTTGGAGGAAGTGCGGCGGGTGTTTCCGACCTTTATAGGAAGTGGACTGAACCCAGCTGGGTGGCGAGTTCATTGAGATTTCTCAGAGACAAGGCGGGGCCTCGAGGATGAACCAATAGCCAAGCGGTTAGAGGGCGGAGCACCAAATGACGTAGAACTGCTTTTGACATATAATGTTTTTCTCAACTAGAAAAACAATTTTTCATTTTCCTTCCCTTTAATTTCCTCCCGTGACACAAGATCTAATAGATTTCCTAGAAGAATGTGTTTCTGTTTTTGACAAACAATGTTTTCCGGCGAAAAAATGTTTTGGGCAAAATACATCTTTCCTGAATCTTGGTGCTCTCGGATGGATGTCGAACATTATCAAACCCCAAATGTTTGGAGGAGCTTCTCTCGTATGAACCTCCTCGCGCCGAGAGAGATGATCCGTTCACTCTCGGGAGGAAACGAATCATCGTAATCTTCGTCTTGTTGTCTTGAGATCCTTTCGGTCTGAAACTGTGATCGCTTGAGGAATTCTTAAAGAAGCTTTTGTTTTCCTTTCACTATCATTTGAAGTCTGTTTCTAAATGACTTATAAACTCCTGATATGTATGTGCATAAGAATGAACCCATGACCTCCCCGCTCTCCTCACCTGCTGCACCTCCACAGTGGAGAAAACACAATTCCACTTTCCTTCCCTCCGGCAGTAGCAAACAACCTCATATTGCATTTCTATGTATTTTATGCTAAGCTGAAAATTGCATTTGTTGGCGCTCTAGGATTATCTTATTTAGGATTTACCAGAGAGCCGGGTCTGTCTGAGCAACATGGAAATCTGCTGCCGAGGAACTTCTATTTGTGTGGAAATAAATGGTTTATGAAACCAAAGCGGGGAAGTTTAAGAGAAAGTTGGGGATGAGCGTAAATAAAAAACTCCCTTTGAACTTGTCTTTGTTTTCAAATCTTCTCTAATAATCTCAAGCGTTGATCTGTCGATCCGTCGGAGCAGACAGGCTCACAAACTCATGTTAATCAGTTGGAAAAAAGAAACGTAGTAAAGGTTTTACTTTATCATCCGAGACTGTTCGTACAAGATAACAAATCAAAAGGTTGTATTTCATTCTGTCTATTAAAGATTAAACCTCAAGTTCATTTTAAACAAGATTAAATCAATGAAGTGATTTTCATTCAAGATTCAACTTTTGTTCGACTCAAGTTAAATCAAATATATTTTAGTTTATTTCTAAACAAACGTTCCGGACTGAACTCATTAACAAACATCTATTATTACAGATGAGGTTTCATGCAGTGTCGTAACCTTTAGAGCTCAGTAGGTGGCGCTCTGTTTGAAAATAAGAGGTGAGGTGTGAGAGCAGACCTGTGGCTTCTTTAACTTGTTTGTAGAGCTTTTCCTCATCTTTTCTTCTTTTTATTTGTCGTTTTTATAGGTCATTTTGTTTAATTTTTTGAAAACTGTTTTATGTCAGATTTTAGAATGGAGTTTATACAAAATGTATTTAATATAAATTTTTATGCATTTGAAGTATTTTATTTTCTATTTAATTTTTTTTTTTTTGTAGTACCTTTAAAGAAATTTAAAAAAAAGATTTACAATCAGATTCATTTTGTTACCAATTCCAGAATCAAAGCTCCATGTATGTATGTTTACCAATATGTACTGGCGACTAAAGCTGCCTTACATTAAGACTTAAGCTATTATCTGTTAATTTGTTTAATGGCTCATTTACAGTATATAATGTGGTCCAGATGCAGCAGAGTGTTTTTTAAGTGTACAACAACCAAGACACATTCACTCAAACCGGTTGCAGTAATCTTACTCCATAGCCGTCCGCCATGATGTGAGGTGAGTCGTTAATCCCACCCTGTGATGATGCAATGACGTAATCCTGACCACGGTGTGTCGGCTCAGTCGGTGCAGAGTCATGAAAGTGTTTGTAAACAAGTCACCTACCAGGTAAGGTCGTTTTTTGAGAAATTTAAAGACTTTTAAGTGAGCCTTATAGCGCGGAAAATACGGTAACTTTTGATCCTAAAATAATCCCATACTGCCGTTGAAATTGTACTTCTTCCTGTGTGTGTCTGTGTGTCGTGCAAGCGGGTTAATTACTTTAAATGAAAAATGAAATTGATCAAAATTATAAGTGTTAGGCAGAAACTTAACCATGTAGTCGAGGTCTTCACTCTCTTTGTAAATCTTCTTTAAAAACAACATTTAAAAGTGATACTATCCTTTCTTTCGTGTTTTTTCTTTGGCTCATAAACGGCTGAGATCGAACCTTAAACCTCTGCTTGTCTGAGACGATCACACACTGACCAGAGTTTGAAAAAGTAATTGGGTGATTAAGTAATAAAATAGTGGCAGATAAGAATAAATAATCCTGTCGTCCTAACAATGGTCGAACGCCCAGGTCGGTTCTTAAAGTGTCAGGTAACGTCTTCGCCACTCGGCTGGAGGGAAGAGAAAGATGACAAGCATAACACGTCGTCAATCCACTTTACTGCCCGCGATGAGACGGGAGACGGTCTCCGCTCGGCCAGGATGGATAAACTTTAGCAGTTTTACGGCACATTTTTATAATTAAATCCTCTAAAGAATTGTGTAGTACATTAAGTGGGGTGTACTTCACATCTGATTTACAGCAGCTTCGTCGGGAGGAAGATCGTTTCTCACTCACCTTTTGCCTCAGGTTATTTCCCAAACTCACACCTGGGTTCCTGAGAGGCTGAGATGAAGCTCCCCACGGAGGGACGAAGATTCACAGCAGGCTCGACCAGTTCCAGGATGGAAGATTTGGGAGGGAAAATAATGAAGAAAGAGCTTCAACGACATTTATCCACTGTATTTGTCTCTCGATAATATGTCGAGGAAACTTTATTGATGAGTGCATGAAGTCAAGGGTTGAGTCTGCAGAGTCGACTAAATACTCAGAGATTTATATTCCATCATTAAACCGACAAACTGTGGCAGTTATTTGTGGTTCGAGGAACACCTGAGTAGAACTGTCAGCTCTAGTTGGTCTCTTGACGTCAACTAACGATGGACTCTGGTGTCATGTAGTGAATGTTATCCAAGATGCAGTAAGTTCCTCATCGTGACCCTGTTTAATCTTTGTCAAAGACAAACACCCAGGTTTCTCAGGCTCAGTTTGACAGGCTGGCCTAAGTCACCCAAGTACTGACTCAACCCTGGAACCTTATCATCAGGAGCAATAACCAGAGTTTATCCACATTTAGGTGCAGTAAGCAAGTGTTTTCACTCAGTCATGGTTTGATCAATTCGACACTGAGAGATACAAAACAATCTGTAGATATCGTCAGCTAGTCAAGGACAAGGACAGACATCTGCGTAAGTCAACTGATAAAACAGATTCTCTCCGGAAGACATCAGCTGTGGTAAAATTCCACAACCCACACTTGGCACGGCCATCTTAGAAGACAAGCGTTTAGAGTATCTGACCAACCATACAAGCAAAAATGACTGGAGGCGTTTAGCTGAATATATTCATAGTATAAAAGATCCGACATTTCGTTGAAAACTCGAACTTCGAACTTGGCGCTTGGCACTCGAAGACATCTCTGCTTTGCCAATGAATCATTTAAGTTGTGTCTCTGAATTTGGAATATTTCACAGGTGAGGTGTGTGGACAGTGTCATCGCCCACGACGTAACCTTGTACCGCCGTGGCTAGATTAGCGCGTTTAACGTCGGCTCCGATGGTTCGGTGAGTAATAATGTTTTATTAAAAAAGGTTAAAGTGTGACCTGTGGAGAGGTCAATATATGGAAGAGAAGCAGAGAAGATAAAAAAGTCTCATCAAAGCTCGACAAAATGTTTGTTCTCCATCATTTAGTGATTCGTTCCTTTGACTCCGACCTGACGTCTGGACAATAGCAAGAGGCCACAAACGCTATAAATACTCTGTGAAAAACATCAAACGAGGACAATACCGCATAGAAGTCCTCGTTTCCAGGACACGCTGGGCGTCCTACACTTGTTCCAGTGATCTCTGCAGAATGTAATCCAATGCTTCAGGCGCCCAGTTGGTCCGTAATCCAGGCGAAGGCGGTCTTCACGCTGAAGGTGTGAGGATTACATGATGTGCTTCGATGCCTGCCAGGTTGATCTCAGACCCTCCTGTCAAACACAAGCCAGGTAGAAAAAAAGCGATTGTTGATCAATGAAACGAAATGAGATTATGTGTAATCGGAAAAGTGTTTACTAAATATCATCGTGACGATCAGAGGCAGGGGGAGGTTGTGGGGTAAATCCCATGAAACCGCCAGTCATCAGATAAATGGAGCCGAGGATTCTCCAGCTGCAACGATCAAGGACGTCCGACTTTGACTGGACTTCACACAGCGAGAGGGATTTTACGCTCCTGAATGTCAAGAGAAACTTATTCCAGCTCATACATCTGCACCACTGCTGGAGGGAAGTAACACACTTGCTTTTTTAAGGCAATTTAAGGACTGAAGTATTCCCTGCATCCATCTTTTTCCACCACTTTTCACTCCCTCACTTTAACTCAGGCTGTGAAAGTTGTTCTTGAAGTGAAATCTGCTGACAACATCAGGGTTTATGAATATTCTGAGCTTTCAAAGCTTTACTTAACATTTTTACTCTTTTCGTTTCATTGATTTTTGTTTTATTGATAAATTGTAATAATCCAGGTTATGATCACAGATCATCTGTGCATTATTATCACGGGTATTATCAGTTTATACCACATAGCCTTAGGGAGTAATACTAAGTACACTCTGGGAGTAATACCATGTAGCCTCTGGGAGTAATACCATGTAGCCTTAGGGAGTAATACTAAGTACACTCTGGGAGTAATACCATGTAGCCTCTGGAAGTAACACCATGTAGCCTTAGGGAGTAATACTAAGTACACTCTGGGAGTAATACCATGTAGACTCTGGGAGTAATACAATGTAGCCTTAGGGAGTAATAATAAGTACACTCTGGGAGTAATACCATGTAGCCTCTGGGAGTAATACCATGTAGCCTTAGGGAGTAATAATAAGTACACTCTGGGAGTAATACCATGTAGCCTCTGGGAGTAATACCATGTAGCCTTGGGGAGTAATACTAAGTTCCCTCTCGGAGTAATACCATGTAGCCTCTGGGAGTAATACCATGTAGCCTTGGGGAGTAATACCACGTAGCCTCTGAGAGTAATACCATGTAGCCTCTGGGAGTAATACCACATAACCTCAGGGAGTAATACCACATATCCTCTGGGAGTAACACCACTTAGCCTTGGGGAGAAATACTACATAGCCTTCGGGAGCAATACCATGTAGCCTGTGGGAGTAATACCACATAACCTCAGCCAGTAATATCACTAAGCCTTGGGGAGTAATACCATGTATTCTCTGGGAGTAATACCAAATAACCTCGGGGAGTAATACCATGTATCATCTGGGAGTAATACCACATAACCTCAGCGAATAATACCGCTAAGCCTCAGGGAGTAATACCATTTATTCTCTGGGAGTAATACCACATAACCTCAGCGAGTAACACCACTAAGCCTCGGGGGGTAATACCATGTATCCTCTGGGAGTAATACCACATAACCTCAGCGAGTAACACCACTAAGCCTCGGGGGGTAATACCATGTATCCTCTGGGAGTAATACCACATAACCTCAGGGAGTAATACCATGTATCCTGTGGGAGTAATATCACATAGCGTCAGTAGTAATACCATGTAGCCTCAAATTCCATCAAACCATGCAAAAACAATATCTTAACAGCATCTTACTGATGTGAATGATCCGTGAATAAATAGAAAATGTCACAGAGGAGGCTCCATGTGTTAAGTAATAATAGATACATGAAGCTATTGCAACATGGAATCTTAGACATAAGTCTACACAGAAGCAGAAGATGTGATGATGGACAGAGAGATGTCGACACAGAGCAAACAGACATTCCTATTTTTCACCTTCACCGGAGACAGAAAAGATATGATTTCCAGTTGAACGTCTGCATCTTGTGGCTTCACAGCATCTTCCAGCCAAAGGGAGGAAAACAATCTGAAATAAACTCTACTTGATATTCATACGGTCTTAAATAATACATTGAGTTTATTTTTCTGAAGTTATTTTTCAATCTCGTCACATTTTAACAAGGTCTTTCCCTTTTTATCTCGAGCGCTTGTCTCGTGTGTGACAGTGATCCCTCCTCGGTTGACAGCTTCTCCGCAAACGCTCGTAATCCAAGTGGGCCTTGAGTGTCAAGATTATCTGAAACAACAGTTGATATGAAGCAGCAGGTGAATGAAACGGTGGCCACTGCAAAACACCACCACGATGCTGCACCTGGAGTGTGTGGCGGCGCTTTAGCGGATCCTGTTCTTCATTTCACGTCACTCAAATGTGACACAGATAGATTGTCCGGATAGATATACGCAGAGAGAGAGGAAGATGGTTCCACAGCTTCGGAGCAACAGTCTGGAAGGATTTCTCTCCTCTGGTCCTGAAGTTCAGGAACCATCAGTAGATTCTGATCCACAGACCTCAGAGCCCGAGCTGGGGTGTAAGTCTGGATCAGATCACTGATGGAAGGTCTGACCATGAATAGATCTGAAAGTAAGAACAAGAATTTTAAAATGATCCTGAAAGAAACTGGCAGCCAGTGAAGAGTTTGAAGAAGAAATGTGAGTTCTTCTACTAGAGCGGCTCAGAATTCTGGCTGCAGAGTTTTGTATGAACTGCAGGCGAGACACATCCTTCTGGTTTAGACACCAACACAACATGAAAATAAAATTACAATAGTCTAAACCAGAAGACACAAACACATGTATTCTAAAATCCAGATCACATATTCAACATCCTGGCACCAAGAGTTGTGTCATGATTCTTGTAAACTGAGTCTTCGTCTGAGAACGCCACGCGATCTTCTGACGCTGCTGAGATGAATCTGGGTTGAAAAATGAATCGAGTTTTTGAACATCTTGAATCAAAGTCTTTCTGAATTTTCTCTAGTTAATCGACCGGTGACTCAACAAGTGACTCGACCAATGACTGAATTAGTGACTCGACCAGTGACTTAACTAGTGTGTGTGTGTGAATGGTTGTCTGTCTTTGTGTGCCTTGCAACAGACTGGCATCCTGTCCAGGGTGTCCCCTGCCTCTCGCCTAATGAAACTGGGACAGACTCCAGTCTCCCCGCGACCACCATAAGTGATAAACCGGTAGAAAATTAATGAAAATTATTGAATTTTCAACAGTGATAAACATTATTTTAGTGCATTCTTGAATCCACACTAACGTTTTATTCACAAGTTCGAATGCAGTTTTATTGTTTTACTTTCTAATCGATCCTGAATATAGACCAGACGCACATGTCCGACTCTCACTGATGTAATAGTCCTTCGACCTCCGCATGTCACCGAGAAACTCTTTGTCATCATACATCAATGTTTGTTCGCCGGAGACTCAAAGGTGGTCGGCACTTCAGAGCGATGTGTGCTTTTGCTGAAAGGTCATTTGAAGTTGGATTCCCTCCGTCAATATTGATCCTCGCCGGGGCTGGACGGTGAGAACGAGAGGCTTGGAATCGACAGGCGTGAGTGGAAGAAGCTCTTTCTTGTGTTCCTGCCGTGAACCTCGCAGAAGATTATGGAGTTTTATTTGTTGAGCGCGCAGTTAGAAATGTTGAGCACCTGAGAATATGTTTTGCACATAAATGACAGTTTAATGTCATTTTTACTCCAGCAAAAAATAAAGTGGTTTGAACAAACAAAAATCTCTTTTACGTTCAATAAATCTCACTCTGCGCACGCTTTGCGACTGCTGTACGAGTGATCGACTTCATCTTTTCTTTTTACGATCGTTCAACTTCTACACAACCAATCACAGAGACCGGAGAAAGCTTGTTTCTGATTGCCGGTTTGTTTCATACAACAACAACATGTTGCATTCAAGTGTCTCTGAACATTAAAGCACTCACTTCAGCAAGAAAAAGTAAAAATGTCGAATGAACAATAGTTTGTTTTCTTCTGCCTGTTGTTCATGAAACCAACCAAAGTGCAAAGTGAGATTTATTGAATTTCAAAGAGATTTTTGTTTGTTCAAACAACTTTATTTTTTTGCTGGAGTAAAAATTACACATTAACAGTCATTTACGTGCAAAACATATTCTCAGGTGCTCAACATTTATAACTGCACGTCAACAAATACCGTATTTTCCGCACTATAAGGCGCACTTAAATGCCTTTAAATCTCTCAAAAAACAACAGTGCGCCTTATAATCCGGAGTGCCTTATATATGAACATTACCTGGTGGGTGACTTGTTTACAAACACTTTCATGACTCTGAGCCGACACGCCGTGGGGGGATTACGTCATTGCGTCATTACAGGTGGGATTACTGGTGCACGTTACAACATGGCTGACGTCTATGGAGTAAGATTACTGCCACCGTTTTGAACGAGTGTGTCTTGGCTGTTGTACACTCTTGCGCAAAATCACTCTGCTGCGCTCAACCTCACTTCATACATGTGCGCTCTAGCCGTCATACATGCGCTCAACTTCTCTGCTGCTCAACATTTGTCTGCTCACAACACCAGTCTCACGCGCTGCTGCTTGAAGCCTTTTGAACATCATTTGAACATCGTTACCATGGGAGTGAACAGAGTTATAAGAACGCTTAATAAAGTTTGACTTTATCTGACTGTTTTGTTGACATTCCCTTTAGCACAGCTTTATCTTGTGGATGATAACACAACCCCAGTCAAACGTTTGACTGTATCTTTTATTCTATGCGCCTTATAATCCGGTGCAAACTATCTATGAAAACACTTCTAAAATAGGATATTCATTGAAGGTGCGTCTTATAATCCGGTGCAACTAATAGTGCGGAAAATATGTTAGACACAAATAAACCCCAGAGGATTACGTTACTGTTATTACCATGAATTAATGAAAGAAGTAAAACTTAATTTCACATAATTAACTGCATTAATGTCTGAGCTGGGAAAGGAACATTCAGAAACCAAACAATCGAGGTTATACATTTTTAACATTCCAGGGACATTCCATCCAAAAAAAACTCTTTCCCAAACTTCCTGACACATGTCACTTATTTCTGCAGCTTCTCTCTCTCGTCGGCAGATTTTCTACCGTCGGCTGTGGTTGTCAGAGAAGACACTTGAGTGTCACACCTCTAATGTTTCATGGTAATTGTTTGCAGTAATTACACCACTTTAATCTTGAAATGATGAGATAATGACACGGGAACGTGAGTGATTGGGAGGATAATGAGCCGAGGTCGAGTCGTGGCGTCGCAATCACAAAGGTTGCAGGTGCAGTCGCCGCTCTTTCATCAAGACTTCAATCCCTTAATTGGTCCTTCTGTCGCGTTAATCCCACTTCTTGTTAATTAACTGAACAACAGAGCTGTTGCTCTTTTTATTGGTCCGTGAGTTATTATGCGCATGATTGACGGATGGTTTCTCGTTGAAAGCAGCAACACATTTTGAATCTCTTTTATTTTAACAGGTTCTTTACGACGTCTCCGAGCTTTTTAGCACCAGTTTTAGGACCAGTTTAATGTCAGAAAAGAATTTGTGGACCGGTTCAAGTACCGTTTGGGTTCAATCTTTAAAGTATATATTTTATTGAGTATTGTTTTGATTGTTTAAGCGCTTTGTGACCCTGGTCTAGAAAAGCGCTATATAAATAAAAATGACTTACTTACTTACTACATGATGACAAAAGACATCACAAACGCTAACGTCTCTCAAAAGTTTTTTTATGAGTTAAAAAAACATGTAAAACAGTCAATATAAATGTGAAATAAGTTGTAGAAAGTTTAAAGACGTTAGCTTTTGCAACGTACAAAATACACCTGAACTCACTGTCAACTCTTTTACAACTTTATTGACAGCGTACTCGTAACATCACGCCAGAAACATAACAGGAAGTAACATCCACTCTGTTGTCTTTATCGTGCTCTCTGGTCGCTATGCTAACGTGTAAAAGTACCTTCAAATTAAATGACACAGGTAAAAATACCGATGCACCAAGAAACGAGTATAAAGTGTTTTACTCACCATAACAAGCTATTTTATATCACGTGACCCAGATGTGAGAAGAGAATCTGGTAACTTTTCAAAATAAAACGTGACTCAGATAATTAAAAAAAGCA
Source organism: Callionymus lyra (assembly GCF_982586985.1). Lineage (NCBI taxonomy): Eukaryota > Metazoa > Chordata > Actinopteri > Syngnathiformes > Callionymidae > Callionymus > Callionymus lyra. Next base: position 48,241,544 of record NC_141818.1, on the reverse strand, counting down.
GAGATTATGCTATTTTTTTACCTGGTTCCCTAATGACCCCTGGTCTCGATGACACGCTCGGCGAGTCTGTGAGTGTCATGTGACCACTGAGATCCTTTCAAACAAAAATTGCAGTTATGCTGGTCTGACACTGGGGGAGACAAAAACAATATTTTCAAAGAAGCAAAATATCTCTTTGGCTCGTTCATCCATCTTTGTTCCAGTTTGTCGTCTCGTAACTTCTGCGTCAGCGCCAGAGGACGCGACGGTGCGTTTAGGGTGCCTCGGAAATCGATGTTACTGTCGCATTCGCAGATGCTAAAAAGTCTGCAACCGATGCAGCTTCGTCGTACAAATTTATACCAAAGCATCCCTGCTACGTGAACGTTTATCTTCTTTGATCAGGTGGAAACAAAATAAATAAAACAGTTGACTCGTTGTTTAGGGTCTTTTCGCCATTTTTTTCCTATGTGATATAAAATGTGGTCCGAGAGTGATTTTTTTTTATATAGTTTTGAAAACTCTACAATGAATATGTTTTTTGTGGCCCGTGAGTAAAAACCTTATCGTCTGCCTTCACTCCAGTGAACGAGTCGCTCTATGAAGAACCATTTTATACTCTGTTATACTCTATTATACTCTATTATACTCTATTATACTCTATTATACTCTATTATACTCTAGTATACTCTATTGTACTCTATTATACTCTATTATACTCTATTATACTCATCAGTTTCTTTTTGCACAAAACTCTCATTTAATAAAGATATTTACATTAGAAAATACGATTAAGCCCCGCCCACTTAAAATGCTCCGTTTCAGCTGAGAATCTCATCGGAGCAGCCACGCCCACTCTGCTCGGATTGGTCACAAAAACACGAGTTGCATTCAAGGACTCACGTGAATTTCATATTCACCCCTAAACTCCCATTTTTACATTAAAAACGAATAATAAAAGTAAGGTTTGCTGCTTAATGTACACATTAGAAAAACACCTGAAGGCAGAAGTAACTCATGTTTACATAAATATATATTTAGTTTATTAACATGTTCTTCACTGATGTAGATCTTCTAGAGACTCCTGCGCCAGAGTGATGTCACCATGTTTACATAAATATATATTTAGTTTATTAACATGTTCTTCACTGATGTAGATCTTCTAGAGACACCTGCACCAGAGTGATGTCACCATGTTTACATAAATATATATTTAGTTTATTAACATGTTCTTCACTGATGTAGATCTTCTAGAGACACCTGCGCCAGAGTGATGTCACCATGTTTACATAAATATATATTTAGTTTATTAACATGTTCTTCACTGATGTAGATCTTCTAGAGACACCTGCACCAGAGTGATGTCACCATGTTTACATAAATATATATTTAGTTTATTAACATGTTCTTCACTGATGTAGATCTTCTAGAGACACCTGCACCAGAGTGATGTCACCATGTTTACATAAATATATATTTAGTTTATTAACATGTTCTTCACTGATGTAGATCTTCTAGAGACTCCTGCACCAGAGTGATGTCACCATGTTTACATAAATATATATTTAGTTTATTAACATGTTCTTCACTGATGTAGATCTTCTAGAGACACCTGCACCAGAGTGATGTCACCATGTTTACATAAATATATATTTAGTTTATTAACATGTTCTTCACTGATGTAGATCTTCTAGAGACACCTGCACCAGAGTGATGTCACCATGTTTACATAAATATATATTTAGTTTATTAACATGTTCTTCACTGATGTAGATCTTCTAGAGACACCTGCGCCAGAGTGATGTCACCATGTTTACATAAATATATATTTAGTTTATTAACATGTTCTTCACTGATGTAGATCTTCTAGAGACACCTGAGCCAGAGTGATGTCACCATGTTTACATAAATATATATTTAGTTTATTAACATGTTCTTCACTGATGTAGATCTTCTAGAGACACCTGCACCAGAGTGATGTCACCATGTTTACATAAATATATATTTAGTTTATTAACATGTTCTTCACTGATGTAGATCTTCTAGAGACACCTGAGCCAGAGTGATGTCACCATGTTTACATAAATATATATTTAGTTTATTAACATGTTCTTCACTGATGTAGATCTTCTAGAGACACCTGCGCCAGAGTGATGTCATCATGTTTACATAAATATATATTTAGTTTATTAACATGTTCTTCACTGATGTAGATCTTCTAGAGACACCTGCACCAGAGTGATGTCACCATGTTTACATAAATATATATATAGTTTATTAACATGTTCTTCACTGATGTAGATCTTCTAGAGACACCTGCACCAGAGTGATGTCACCATGTTTACATAAATATATATTTAGTTTATTAACATGTTCTTCACTGATGTAGATCTTCTAGAGACACCTGCGCCAGAGTGATGTCACCATGTTTACATAAATATATATTTAGTTTATTAACATGTTCTTCACTGATGTAGATCTTCTAGAGACACCTGCGCCAGAGTGATGTCACCATGTTTACATAAATATATATTTAGTTTATTAACATGTTCTTCACTGATGTAGATCTTCTAGAGACACCTGCGCCAGAGTGATGTCACCATGTTTACATAAATATATATTTAGTTTATTAACATGTTCTTCACTGATGTAGATCTTCTAGAGACACCTGCACCAGAGTGATGTCACCATGTTTACATAAATATATATTTAGTTTATTAACATGTTCTTCACTGATGTAGATCTTCTAGAGACACCTGCACCAGAGTGATGTCACCATGTTTACATAAATATATATTTAGTTTATTAACATGTTCTTCACTGATGTAGATCTTCTAGAGACACCTGCACCAGAGTGATGTCACCATGTTTACATAAATATATATTTAGTTTATTAACATGTTCTTCACTGATGTAGATCTTCTAGAGACACCTGCGCCAGAGTGATGTCACCATGTTTACATAAATATATATTTAGTTTATTAACATGTTCTTCACTGATGTAGATCTTCTAGAGACACCTGCACCAGAGTGATGTCACCATGTTTACATAAATATATATTTAGTTTATTAACATGTTCTTCACTGATGTAGATCTTCTAGAGACACCTGCGCCAGAGTGATGTCACCATGTTTACATAAATATATATTTAGTTTATTAACATGTTCTTCACTGATGTAGATCTTCTAGAGACACCTGCACCAGAGTGATGTCACCATGTTTACATAAATATATATTTAGTTTATTAACATGTTCTTCACTGATGTAGATCTTCTAGAGACACCTGCGCCAGAGTGATGTCACCATGTTTACATAAATATATATTTAGTTTATTAACATGTTCTTCACTGATGTAGATCTTCTAGAGACACCTGCGCCAGAGTGATGTCACCATGTTTACATAAATATATATTTAGTTTATTAACATGTTCTTCACTGATGTAGATCTTCTAGAGACACCTGCACCAGAGTGATGTCACCATGTTTACATAAATATATATTTAGTTTATTAACATGTTCTTCACTGATGTAGATCTTCTAGAGACTCCTGCGCCAGAGTGATGTCACCATGTTTACATAAATATATATTTAGTTTATTAACATGTTCTTCACTGATGTAGATCTTCTAGAGACACCTGCGCCAGAGTGATGTCACCATGTTTACATAAATATATATTTAGTTTATTAACATGTTCTTCACTGATGTAGATCTTCTAGAGACACCTGCGCCAGAGTGATGTCACCATGTTTACATAAATATATATTTAGTTTATTAACATGTTCTTCACTGATGTAGATCTTCTAGAGACACCTGCGCCAGAGTGATGTCACCATGTTTACATAAATATATATTTAGTTTATTAACATGTTCTTCACTGATGTAGATCTTCTAGAGACACCTGCGCCAGAGTGATGTCACCATGTTAACATAAATATATATTTAGTTTATTAACATGTTCTTCACTGATGTAGATCTTCTAGAGACACCTGCGCCAGAGTGATGTCATCATGTTTACATAAATATATATTTAGTTTATTAACATGTTCTTCACTGATGTAGATCTTCTAGAGACACCTGCACCAGAGTGATGTCATCATGTTTACATAAATATATATTTAGTTTATTAACATGTTCTTCACTGATGTAGATCTTCTAGAGACTCCTGCACCAGAGTGATGTCACCATGTTTACATAAATATATATTTAGTTTATTAACATGTTCTTCACTGATGTAGATCTTCTAGAGACACCTGCGCCAGAGTGATGTCACCATGTTTACATAAATATATATTTAGTTTATTAACATGTTCTTCACTGATGTAGATCTTCTAGAGACACCTGCGCCAGAGTGATGTCACCATGTTAACATAAATATATATTTAGTTTATTAACATGTTCTTCACTGATGTAGATCTTCTAGAGACACCTGCACCAGAGTGATGTCACCATGTTTACATAAATATATATTTAGTTTATTAACATGTTCTTCACTGATGTAGATCTTCTAGAGACACCTGCACCAGAGTGATGTCACCATGTTTACATAAATATATATTTAGTTTATTAACATGTTCTTCACTGATGTAGATCTTCTAGAGACTCCTGCACCAGAGTGATGTCACCATGTTTACATAAATATATATTTAGTTTATTAACATGTTCTTCACTGATGTAGATCTTCTAGAGACTCCTGCACCAGAGTGATGTCACCATGTTTACATAAATATATATTTAGTTTATTAACATGTTCTTCACTGATGTAGATCTTCTAGAGACTCCTGCACCAGAGTGATGTCACCATGTTTACATAAATATATATTTAGTTTATTAACATGTTCTTCACTGATGTAGATCTTCTAGAGACACCTGCGCCAGAGTGATGTCACCATGTTTACATAAATATATATTTAGTTTATTAACATGTTCTTCACTGATGTAGATCTTCTAGAGACACCTGCGCCAGAGTGATGTCACCATGTTTACATAAATATATATTTAGTTTATTAACATGTTCTTCACTGATGTAGATCTTCTAGAGACACCTGCACCAGAGTGATGTCACCATGTTAACATAAATATATATTTAGTTTATTAACATGTTCTTCACTGATGTAGATCTTCTAGAGACTCCTGCACCAGAGTGATGTCACCATGTTTACATAAATATATATTTAGTTTATTAACATGTTCTTCACTGATGTAGATCTTCTAGAGACACCTGAGCCAGAGTGATGTCACCATGTTTACATAAATATATATTTATTTATTAACATGTTCTTCACTGATGTAGATCTTCTAGAGACACCTGCACCAGAGTGATGTCACCATGTTTACATAAATATATATTTAGTTTATTAACATGTTCTTCACTGATGTAGATCTTCTAGAGACACCTGCGCCAGAGTGATGTCACCATGTTTACATAAATATATATTTATTTATTAACATGTTTGACTGAAGCTCCGTCTTTAAAACACCATCGACAGCCGACAACAGGAAGCCGGCGTGTGATTAGTAAAGACTGCGAAGCTAAACTGGGATGAGTTTGTCTGACATCGGTGGAGATAAAAATACGTCTGATTATTCTCGTCCCCCACGGTCGGCGGCGGAACAATGCGAGGGGTTTTGGTGATGTGTGTGTAGCCGTGCAAATGTGTGTGTCGCGGTGAGGGATGATGATTGTCTGCTCACCCTCTGACGCCAAATACACTCAATTCACACGTTCAACAGTTGCACATCGAGCTGGCACAACAGAAACTGACATGTTTAATCCGTGGTTTTTTGGTTTTTAATGGAGGTCCTCGCATTCATTTCCTGTTCATTAAACACTCTGGTGGATATTAAAAGATTGTCAGATGAAAAAGAGTTTTGAGTTGTTTAGATCTTTCTCTTCTTAGTTGTAATTTATTTTATCAGATCAACTATTGATCAACTCTGGTGTCATGTAGTGAATGTTCTTCAAGACGCAGTAACTTCTCATCATGACCATGTTTTACACTTTATTACTTTATAAAGTTGATCTGAAATCTGGACGAACGAGAGGTTACGAGAGTCCATGATGATGTAATAATGGCTTCACTCCTCCTCCAGCTGTGATCACACTTTGTTTATACAACGAGTCCCTTGGAGGTGGAGACCATTGATGATGCGCGGTGACAAACCTCCGTGATTGACCAATCAGAGCAGAGTGGGTGTGGTTATGGTCAACAAGATTTCATCTCCAAAACAACAAAGCGTTTTTAGTGGGCGGAGCTTAAGATCATTTTCTAATGTCAATATTTCAATGAAAAGAGAGTTTTGTACAAACACACACTGATGATACAATAGAGTCACACATCACAACAACACACACACACACACTGATGATACAATAGAGTCATACATCACAACAACACACACACTGATGATACAATAGAGTCACACATCACAACAACACACACACACTGATGGTACAATAGAGTCACACATCACAACAACACACACACACTGATGGTACAATAGAGTCACACATCACAACAACACACACACACTGATGATACAATAGAGTCACACATCACAACAACACACACACAGTGATGATACAATAGAGTCACACATCACAACAACACACACAGTGATGATACAATAGAGTCACACATCACAACAACACACACACACTGATGATACAATAGAGTCACACATCACAACAACACACACACACTGATGATACAATAGAGTCACACATCACAACAACACACACACTGATGATACAATAGAGTCACACATCACAACAACACACACACACTGATGATACAATAGAGTCACACATCACAACAACACACACACACTGATGATACAATAGAGTCACACATCACAACAACACACACACACTGATGATACAATAGAGTCACACATCACAACAACACACACACTGATGATACAATAGAGTCACACATCACAACAACACACACACACTGATGATACAGTAGAGTCACACAGCACAACAACACACACACTGATGATGCAATAGAGTCACACATCACAACAAACACACACTGATGATACAATAGAGTCACACATCACAACAACACACACACACTGATGATACAATAGAGTCACACATCACAACAACACACACACATTGATGGTACAATAGAGTCACACATCACAACAACACACACACACTGATGATACAATAGAGTCACACATCACAACAACACACACACTGATGATACAATAGAGTCACACATCACAACAACACACACACTGATGATACAATAGTCACACATCACAACAACACACACACACTGATGATACAATAGTCACACATCACAACAACACACACACACTGATGATACAATAGTCACACATCACAACAACACACACACACTGATGATACAATAGAGTCACACATCACAACAACACACACACACTGATGATACAATAGTCACACATCACAACAACACACACACACTGATGATACAATAGTCACACTTCACAACAACACACACACACTGATGATACAATAGAGTCACACATCTAACTAGTAACATGATGTTCATTGTTTGTTACAAGTTCAACTCATGGCTAGTTAACTAGGAAGTTAACGCTAACAATCAGAAGAGAACATGTTTCTCTCTCTGATGGTTCGACCGCTCGCTGGTGAGAAATATAAAGACACGTTCAGACGTATAAATCCAACAGAATCTAAACATGTTTATAGCTGTGGAAGCTTTTAGGCTCGTCCTGTAAATCTTAACTTCCGGACCGACTGTCACATGACACTGTGTTCGTGAGCAGCAGTGATCGACTTGATGCTCGAGCCCAGAGACGTCGAGAGGATTGAATCAGCCGATGAACATTTACAACTGTTCGAACTCACGTGTTGAATCTGTTCAAAACAAGATCTTGTCAAACACAATTATCGTGATTGTATTTAAATAAATAATAATATCTTTTAAATGAAGAATGTAAAGGTCATGAAATTTAGTTTCAAATAATGTATTGTTCCTTGTACACGCTTGCTAGAGACAGATCCCCAACACTATTGATGTGTCGATGAAGCTTCATGACACAGTGTCATTATCTTCAGAGTCCACTAGATGGTAGTGATGTGTTGATGAAGCTTCATGAAACAGTGTCATTATCTTCAGAGTCCACTAGATGGTAGTGATGTGTTGATGAAGCTTCATGAAACAGTGTCATTATCTTCAGAGTCCACTAGATGGTAGTGATGTGTTGATGAAGCTTCATGAAACAGTGTCATTATCTTCAGAGTCCACTAGATGGTAGTGATGTGTTGATGAAGCTTCATGAAACAGTGTCATTATCTACAGAGTCCACTAAATGGTAGTGATGTGTTGATGAAGCTTCATGAAACAGTGTCATTATCTTCAGAGTCCACTAGATGGTAGTGATGTGTTGATGAAGCTTCATGAAACAGTGTCATTATCTTCACAGTCCACTAGATGGTAGTGATGTGTTGATGAAGCTTCATGAAACAGTGTCATTATCTTCAGAGTCCACTAGATGGTAGTGATGTGTTGATGAAGCTTCATGAAACAGTGTCATTATCTTCAGAGTCCACTATATGGTAGTGATGTGTTGATGAAGCTTCATGAAACAGTGTCATTATTGTCAGAGTCCACTAGATGGTAGTGATGTGTTGATGAAGCTTCATGAAACAGTGTCATTATCTTCAGAGTCCACTAGATGGTAGTGATGTGTTGATGAAGCTTCATGAAATAGTGTCATTATCTTCAGAGTCCACTAGATGGTAGTGATGTGTTGATGAAGCTTCATGAAACAGTGTCATGATCTTCAGAGTCCACTAGATGGTAGTGATGTGTTGATGAAGCTTCATGAAACAGTGTCATTATCTTTAGAGTCCACTAGATGGTAGTGATGTGTTGATGAAGCTTCATGAAACAGTGTCATGATCTTCAGAGTCCACTAGATGGAAGTGATGTGTTGATGAAGCTTCATGAAGCAGTGTCATTATCTTCACAGTCCACTACTATATATATATATATAGTATAATGCTTTTCTAGACCAGGGTCTATCACCTCTTTCCTCCAGACATGTGAAGAAGTTTGGATTTTTTTTTCAAAGATTCCTTCGATCCTCGTGTCAATCCAGGCTTGTGGGCCTGTACTAAGACCCGCACCAGGGGTCAGGGTCCCCGTGGATGAGCTGTCAATCAAACTGTCGTCGACACTCTCTCAAGAAGAAACTAATAAAGCGCTAAGTCTGAGGTGAGTCGCCTCATCTGGACGTCTTCACGTCTGATCTCACACGAAACAAAACTGATCAATCGCCGGCGTTTCGTGTTCACAGTGCCGCGGACGTGTCGGGACGCGAGTCTTACTCCAAAGCGAGGTAATTATTAACGCCACAAAGACACACACCGCTGTGCGTAGTGGAGTGTGCGGCGGATTTTAACCCGCCATGCGTTTGATTCCCGCTGTGGCCACAGTGTGACGAATGTGAGCACAATGTGCGGCGGCGATGATGAAAGGCCCGACGTTTACCGAAGGAACATGTGAAAAATGAGGGGGAAACTTCTTCGCCCCCTGCTGGGGATAATGCGCGCCTCGCACTTTCAGAACGGATCGTAGAGAAACTCCAATAAACATGAGAAATCTTCCTCCACTGAGACCCGTATTAATTAGAGGGATCGCTCAGATGTTTCTTTCATCTCAGGGTTTTTCTGTTCATGAATCATCTCAAATGGGTTTGTGAGACGATGTCTGGACGAAGCTTCGCGAAACTTCACGAATCGTTTGCAAACGTAGATGACAGGTTCGTTCAAATCGTCTGTTTTTATCTGACTTCGGTTGAATTCGAAGAAGGGACGAAGATTCAAATAGTGCCATCTAGTGGCGTCTAGAGACGACGACGCTTCATGAAGCTTCATCTGTCGATCACTTCAGTGAAGATGATTTTAGTTGTAATTCTAATCGTGTGTCCTTGTACTGTGTGTATGTGGCCCTCATGAGGTCAAAGGTCACGTAGAAACGAACAGTTTTATTTTTACTTGTATTTGTTTTATTCAGTACCAATCTATACATATGACAATAGGGTTTTTGTGAGTATTTATTGTCCCTCAAAAAGATGTAAGTGATTGTAAAAAAAAAATCTCGACTATATAACTATTAATATAAGTTGAAAGAAAGTAGAATAGTATAATCATTTCAGTATATACAGCTGTATTTTATAGTTTTTACGCCGTTATTTTTTGCTTGACGGCCGCTCACGGCAGCACCGGAATAAAACTGGATTTGACAGAAAACAGTGCAATCTAATTTTCTGGAACTCCTGCGTTGTTCTCAGTATTATCTTAGCCTTTAAAGTATATACTTTATTTTAAATTGTTTTGATTGTTCGTTCGATTTTTGTACGTTATATACTGTGACTGTTGTAAGGAGCTGTCAAGTCAACAGTGAGAAACAAAAAGCCAAAATACTGTCTTGACCCATTTCTTATCGGAAAGAACGTCTAATTCTTTTCCTTAACAACAAACTCAACCCGTTGTGTTGCCTCAGGGTCAGGATGACCCTGGAAGGCCCGAGAACAAATGTATGCATATGTATTTCAGGAAGCCAGGGAGGTCGTTGACCTTGACCCTGAGACAACACAAAGTAAGTTTAAAGAGTTAATACAACAATGATTACGACATGAAATTGTGTTAAAGTTTTAACGCTGAGATCCGTTCGATGTCTGATCTCAAAGTCAGAAAAAGGTTTGCCAGGACGTGAAACTAATGTCCACTAGTGTCGGGCACTAATAAGAATAAGACTATAGGAAACAAATAACTTGATAAAGTGATAACTAGTAAAGAAGTCTGTCACAGTTGCAGCAGAGAACCACGCAGTGATAGCGGAGCTGATGCTGGACTGTTGACTGGAGCTCCTTGAACAATCTTCTTCACTTCCGAGAGGACTTTAGGTCAAATTTCCTCTTGGAAAAAAAAAGCAGTGAATGAAACATTGATATCGGTGAATAATTGGACTCAGTATCAGACGATAACATTTCAGTCTCTGGTGAATTTTTAATTAACTTTGACAAAAGCGAAAACTGAATAGAACGTTTTTGAGGTTTTTTTTCAAGGAGTGAACAAAGAATCAGAAACTACTTTTTAAAAAATCCACCATCAAGAGTTTCTGTAGCTGCGACGTTCGAGGTCTAGTCAGCAGCTACGAATGTGACGCTCGTTTGAGAATAAATCAGGAATTATTTTCAAACTTCGTGTAGACAACAATCTGACGGAAAAATGTAGAAACAGATAAAAACAGACTCAGAGAGCAAACATTTCATCGTGGTTCAAAGAGAGTCATCTTTCTTTAAGGTAAGTAAGTAAGTAAGTAAGTAATAGTTACAGTATATGTAGACCATGTTTCTTGAAGGAGTCAGTAGATCATCAAACACAGATGTTTCTTGAAGGAGTCAGTAGATCATCAAACACAGATGTTTCTTGAAGGAGTCAGTAGATCATCAAACACAGATGTTTCTTGAAGGAGTCAGTAGATCATCAAACACAGATGTTTCTTGAAGGAGTCAGTAGATCATCAAACACAGATGTTTCTTGAAGGAGTCAGTAGATCATCAAACACAGATGTTTCTTGAAGGAGTCAGTAGATCATCAAACACAGATGTTTCTTGAAGGAGTCAGTAGATCATCAAACACAGATGTTTCTTGAAGGAGTCAGTAGATCATCAAACACACATGTTTCTTGAAGGAGTCAGTAGATCATCAAACACAGATGTTTCTTGAAGGAGTCAGTAGATCATCAAACACAGATGTTTCTTGAAGGAGTCAGTAGATCATCAAACACAGATGTTTCTTGAAGGAGTCAGTAGATCATCAAACACAGATGTTTCTTGAAGGAGTCAGTAGATCATCAAACACAGATGTTTCTTGAAGGAGTCAGTAGATCATCAAACACAGATGTTTCTTGAAGGAGTCAGTAGATCATCAAACACAGATGTTTCTTGAAGGAGTCAGTAGATCATCAAACACAGATGTTTCTTGAAGGAGTCAGTAGATCATCAAACACACATGTTTCTTGAAGGAGTCAGTAGATCATCAAACACAGATGTTTCTTGAAGGAGTCAGTAGATCATCAAACACAGATGTTTCTTGAAGGAGTCAGTAGATCATCAAACACACATGTTTTTTGAAGGAGTCAGTAGATCATCAAACACAGATGTTTCTTGAAGGAGTCAGTAGATCATCAAACACAGATGTTTCTTGAAGGAGTCAGTAGATCATCAAACACAGAGATGGTTCCAAAGCTTAGGAGCAACAGCCTGAAAAGATTTCTCTCCTCTGGTCCGGAAGTTCAGGAACCATCAGTAGATTCTGATCCACAGACCTCAGAGCCCGAGCTGGGGTGTAAGTCTGAATCAGATCACTGATGGAAGGTCTGACCATGAATAGATCTGAAAGTAAGAACCAGAATTTTAAAATGAAAGAAACTCGCAGCCAGTGAAGAGTTTGAAGGAGAAATGTGAGTTCTTCTACTAGAGCGGCTCAGAATTCTGGCTGCAGAGTTTTGTATGAACTGCAGGCGAGACGATCCTTCTGGTTTAGACACAAAATAAACTGTACAATTGTTTAAACGACACAAACAGATGGATTATAAGATCGAGATCATGTTATCAACATCATCCTGAGTTTAGAGATTTTTCTCAGTTGAAGGAAACAGTTTTAGGTCAATCTGAACTGGGGACATTTAAACTGGTTTGTTTTTGTGCTGAGAATTGACTCCAACAAAGGTGTCATTCATTGACGTTGTTTCTCTCTGTGACTCTCGGCTGTGATTGTCCAGAACCTTCAATCTCTCGCTGTCCTTCACAAGGATTTCAGGAACTTATCTCATCGTTTATATGGTTCACTCTTTTTTTGTCTTTTTTTTGTTTTATTTTAGAATCCCTTTTTAGTCCCACGAGGGGAAATTCTGTAGTGCTTTTTACAGCCATTCACACATACTGATGGGAGTAGGCTGCACACCTGCGCCAAGTCTACCATCAGGAGCAATCAGGGTGAAGTGTCTTGCTCAGGTGTCTGGAGCTGGGATTGAACCTGCAACCTTTTGGACTGCAGGCAACCACTCTACCATCTGAGCTATGTCTTGAACAATATAGTATAAATATATTAATAAATTGAATAGAACTAAAGAACTTTTTCAACTCCTGTTTTTTCAGCCTGTGTTTGATTAAATTAAATGGTATTTATTTAACATTTGTAAAATATGTGTTCTCACTTTTTATCTTGACTGAGGCCACGTCCACTGTCTTTGCCTTCATTTTCAGTTTTAATTGAGTTTTTCTGGTTCGTTCCTGTTTCTTTCTACAAAATCATTCCCTTTTTTTCTTCTTCATGCCGTGACAGAGATGAAGGGATTGGTTCCGTGGTTTGTTGTTGCCACCTCATGGTCACCAGAAGCAAAACCAAACATAACTTTGATACAAACATACAAGTTTGTGGAGGCGTTTCAGCCAAACTTCTTGATGTTGGTCTGATGTTCTCCAAGAGATGGTTTTCTTCTCCTTCACGAGATGGAATCGTCGTCTTTATTAGGGCCAATAGTTTTGATCAGAAGTAGAAAAAATTTTGAAAGAATCAAAATAAGATGTTTTAATCAAGTTATGAATTTAAATTAATCGTTTGGAATCTAAAGAAACATTTGTTTAATTCCATCAAATGGTTTTAATTATGGAAAAATAGATTTTGAATCTACAAATGTGAGTTTAAAAGCAATTTGTTTGAATCTGAAAATAGTTCTAAAGAGTTGTAAAAATCAGAGATTAAAAAAACATGAGTTTTAATCAACAAAAAAATGATTGAAAGATAAAAAATTAATAAACTGTGTATCTGATGAAAAAAAGGTTTTGCAACCAAAGAAGTTTTGAAAAAGGAAAAAAGACGTTTTCAAAGCCTTGAGCTCCGACGTCTCCTGTAGAGCTTTGTGCGTTGAAGCCAAATTAAAAAACAAGTCTCTAAAGGAAACTCCAGCATCTCTTCCCTGGTCTTATTTATTTTAATGACTTTTTTCTCCAGACATTTTCAAACGTATGCACACATTAGTGGTTCCGGAGACGACTCGCGAGCGCTCTTGCGTCTCACTTGATTAAAAATCCACACAAAACCACACGCGAAACCCGGAACGAGTGGCTTCAAAAGTGCCTCCATTAGGTCCACGACTCCCTCTCACCTCAAAGAATCGACTCATGACTCGTGAACTTCGGCCTGGATTTGTCCTTGACGAGCGATTCTTGCTGATACTTTTATTTAAACAGTTATTTTTGAGGCAGGATCGTTACTCGCAGTTTTCCCACCGACCTGACATCTTGACAGCTGGTGACACAACAGCTCAGACCCAACATTGTTGTGTATTTACAGGACAGTTTGTGACACGAGGGAGGACGAGACGTACGTTTGTATATAGACTCGTCCTTTTCTTTTATTTTAGAGGAAAACTTGAAGAGCATCTCATAATGTCGTCTTGTTCATTTTTAAACATCACATTTGATGTATTTACCTGCATCTTTCAGGGGGAAATATTTAATAATGTATGTTCTGGTGCCTTGTAACTGAAATTCAAATTTAATTGATGAATATTTTTAAGCATTCACTGAGGGAAAAAAAACGTGAAAGTGTCGTGCTAGCGTTTTGAATTTTCCAAAACTTTATTTACGCTTTATTTTACACATTAGTTCAAGTGCCCTTCATGTCGACTCAACACGTCTGAAGTGGCTGAAAACTTTTTTAAATCTCCATTTTAATCTCCCACAGATTAAAAGTAGGACTTAAGTGCTCAAATAAAAGTATGGGGGATGGTTCAAAGGCTCAACAACTTTACTTGTACAAGGAGATGAAATACAGAACATTCTGATTTCTCTCTGAAGCAACAACTGGTTTCATC
>NC_141818.1:48211657-48221657 GCF_982586985.1 Callionymus lyra | reverse complement strand
TTAAAGGGAAAAAAACCTGATCCTATTTTGAAATTGAAAAAAGTGAAATCTTTTAAACGGATTCCTGCTCGTAACAGTTGTTAAATATATAAATATATTGAGGTTAAATCTAACGTATTCAAGGACGAAATGATTTGATTTGTTAGAACAAAAGGAGGATAAATAACAATATGTTCTCGGTCAGTTTCACAGACTCAAGGTCACGTTCATCGGAGAAACTGTGTGTGTTTTGTTGATTTATATCTTCACACGAAAAGGAAAAAACTAGTTTTTTTGTCAAAGTAATTGAAAAGTGATTTCAAACAAACGTATCAAAAGCATCGCGGCGGAGAAAGTGATTCATCGCGAGGAAAGCGTCGGAATTTAATTTCTCATGAGACGACGTCGTCCGAACCTTGTTGACGTTTCTATCGTTCGCTGAGTCTCCAGATCTTCACAGTAACATCCAGATGACAAATGTCATCATTCGTGTCTGAATTAAAACTCACTTCCTCACTTGGACGCCGTGTTTGTCGTCTCAGGAGAATCACTTCGACACCTTCGTCTTCATCTCAGGAGGTTTGTTTAGGTTCACCATGGCAACGACATCAAAGGAAACGTCCCGCCGGTGAAAACAAACCCAACGGATGGTTTTTAATGGATTTCTGCTCAAAATAGTTGCTGAATATTTAGATGACTTGGACTCAAATCTTGAGCTGATTTGAAGACCAAAGAATGTTGTTACTGTCTTTCTAGAATAGCATTATCTGGAGGAGGAGTGAAGCCATTATAAGTCATCATGGACTCTCGTAACCTCTCGTTCGTCCAGATTTCAGAGCAACTTTATAAAGTAATAAAGTGTAAAACATGGTCATGATGAGAAGTTACTGCGTCTTGAAGAACATTCACTACATGATACTAGAGTTGATACTAGTGGATGTTTAATGACACCAGAGTTGATACTAGTTGATGTTTAATGACACCAGAGTTGATACTAGTTGATGTTTAATGACACCAGAGTTGATACTAGTTGATGTTTAATGACACCAGAGTTGATACTAGTTGATGTTTAATGACACGAGAGTTGATACTAGTTGATGTTTAATGACACGAGAGTTGATACTAGTTGATGTTTAATGACACCAGAGTTGATACTAGTTGATGTTTAATGACACCAGAGTTGATACTAGTTGATGTTTAATGACACCAGAGATGATACTAGTTGATGTTTAATGACACCAGAGTTGATACTAGTTGATGTTTAATGACACCAGAGTTGATACTAGTTGGTGTTTAATGACACCAGAGTTGATACTAGTTGATGTTTAATGACACCAGAGTTGATACTAGTTGATGTTTAATGACACCAGAGTTGATACTAGTTGATGTTTAATGACACCAGAGTTGATACTAGTTGATGTTTAATGACACCAGAGTTGATACTAGTTGATGTTTAATGACACCAGAGTTGATACTAGTTGATGTTTATTGACACCAGAGTTGATACTAGTTGATGTTTAATGACACCATAGTTGATACTAGTTGATGTTTAATGACACCAGAGTTGATACTAGTTGATGTTTAATGACACGAGAGTTGATACTAGTTGATGTTTAATGACACCAGAGTTGATACTAGTTGATGTTTAATGACACCAGAGTTGATACTAGTTGATGTTTAATGACACCAGAGATGATACTAGTTGGTGTTTAATGACACCAGAGTTGATACTAGTTGATGTTTAATGACACCAGAGATGATACTAGTTGGTGTTTAATGACACCAGAGTAGATACTAGTTGATGTTTAATGACACCAGAGTTGATACTAGTTGATGTTTAATGACACCAGAGTTGATACTAGTTGATGTTTAATGACACCAGAGTTGATACTAGTTGATGTTTAATGACACCAGAGTTGATACTAGTTGATGTTTAATGACACCAGAGTTGATACTAGTTGATGTTTATTGACACCAGAGTTGATACTAGTTGATGTTTAATGACACCAGAGTTGATACTAGTTGATGTTTAATGACACCAGAGTTGATACTAGTTGATGTTTAATGACACCAGAGTTGATACTAGTTGATGTTTAATGACACCAGAGTTGATACTAGTTGATGTTTAATGACACCAGAGTTGATACTAGTTGACCTTCAAGTTCTCTCTTCCTACATACAAGTTTATTCCTATTAATTTGTATTTATCTGACCAACCTTAACGCTTGTGGGAGTTGGAAGTTATGCAAATGTACTGTTCCTCTTCTACGTGGAAATGATCAACACAGGCCTAGAGCGCCCTCTTGTGGTTTAGTGTGAAAATAACATGTGAAATGATATACCGCTAATAATGTGTTAATAATTTCACACATAAGTCGCTCCAGAGTATAATCTCACCCCCGGACAAACTATGAAGAAAACTGACACTTATAGTCCGGAAAATACGGTAGTTGAAGTTCCAACGTCGCTTCATGAAGCTTCATCGTCGCGTCACTGCTTTAACCGTTTGAACGAAACCTTTCTTTCCGCTCTTACCTGAACGTCCGATGTCGTCTTCATACTCACCTGAAATAGTTTGTCTCTGGAGAGGAGGAAGCGAGTGATAGAACATCAGTCTCTCTTCTCAGGCGAACGTCTCGAAGCCCAGAATAGGTTCGTCGAGGCGATAACGACACATCAACCCATGAAGATGCGTCGAGACGAAGATCCAGTCCGTGACTCTCTGAGGGTCGGTTGCAGACAGAAAAACACTCTGGAAACTTTGAATCGGATCAAATGCATCAACAGAGACGATGATTCACATGGTGGCACGAATGAGGATGAAAATAATCCTCTTTTCATTCATTTAAAGATGTTTTTAATTCATTTTGATGAAAAGTCGCCCACTTCAACTAAAGGTTTTTACCTGAATTCTGGATGGATGGATGGATGGATGGATGGATGGATGGATCGATGGATGGATGGATGGATGGATGGATGGATGGATGGATGGATGGATGGATGGATGGATGGATGGATGGATGGATGGATGGATGGATGGATGGATGGATGGATGGATGGATGGATGGATGGATGGATGGATGGATGGATGGATGGATGGATGGATGGATGGATGGATGGATGGATGGATGGATGGATGGATGGATGGATGGATGGATGGATGGATGGATGGATGGATGGATGGATGGATGGATGGATGGATGGATGGATGGATGGATGGATGGATGGATGGATGGATGGATGGATGGATGGATGGATGGATGGATGGATGGATGATGGAAGGATGGATGGATGGATGGATGGATGGATGGATGGATGGATGGATGGATGGATGGATGGATGGATGGATGGATGGATGGATGGATGGATGGATGGATGGATGGATGGATGGATGGATGGATGGATGGATGGATGGATGGATGGATGGATGGATGGATGGATGGATGGATGGATGGATGGATGGATGGATGGGTTAAACTTTTGTCTTCTCCTTCAGATAATCAATAACATACCATGGAGTGTAAAGATGAAACCAGTTCCTTCTTCAGAGAGAAACCAGAACGTTCTGTATTTCATCTCCTTGTACAAGTAAAGTTCGAATCATCTCTGATACTGTTCTTTGTTCACTTAAGTCCTACTTTTAATCTGTGGGAGATTTTAAAAAAGTTCTCAGCCTCTCCAGACGTGAAGGGCCAGTTATCTACTCCCGTCAGGAAACTTCACCTGGAGACGCCGGCGTGACGTTGATTGGTCTCAACTCCGGGTCCCTCGGGTCTGAGAGAAGCAACTTTTAACGAGCTCCAGTAAAAACACCAGAAGAAAAATGTTTTTACTTTCTTTCCTCAAATCCACAAACGATCAACACACTCGAGAGCCAAACCTGCAGTAATTGAGTTGAAAACCATCTGCACTCAAACGACCCTCAGAGTGTCGAGTGATCTTCTCCTCGTGTTCCTGCACGACCTCGGTGCTGAGAACGTCCTCGTGTCCCTGTCACGACCTTCAACGTTGACAATATTGGTTCTGGCTCCCCCCGGTGTCAGAACCGTGTAACTGCACTGTTGAGTCACTTTGATTCCATTAAACAAGACAAAAACTATTGTTGTGTGTTTTTGTGGTTTAATGTTGTGGTTTAAGTAAAGTATAAATACTTCAATACTTCACAGTAAAACTTCAATAGCAGATGTGTGTGAGTGTAAGTGGAGTTGTGTTCGTACGAGAGTGTAGATGTACAGTATATGTATATGTGCAGAATTAGGTGTGTGTACATGGGTGCAGATGTGTGTGTGCAGATTTGTGCGTGTGAGCATAGATGTATGTGTGTATGTGCAGATGTTTGTGTTACTACATGGGTGCAGATGTGTGTTCAGATATATGGGTGCAGAAGTGTGTGTGCAGATGTGTGTGTCTACATGTGTGCAGATGTGTGTTCAGATATATGGGTGCAGATGTGTGTGTCTACATGGGTGCAGATGTGTGTGTGTGCAGATTTGTGTGTGTTTACAAGGGTGCAGATGTGTGTTTGTGTGTATCTATGCAGATGTGTGTATCTACATGGGTGCAGATGTGTGTGTGTGCAGATTTGTGTGTGTTTACAAGGGTGCAGATGTGTGTGTGTGCAGATTGTTGTGTATGTGTACAAATGTGTGTTTTTGTAATGTTTGTGTGTGCAGATTGTTGTGCATACATGGGTGCAGATGTGTGTGTTTGCAGATTGTTGTGTGTGTGTGGACATGCGTCCAAATGTGTGTGTTTGCAGATTGTTGTGTATGTGTACAAATGTGTGTTTTTGTAATGTTTGTGTGTGCAGATTGTTGTGCATACATGGGTGCAGATGTGTGTGTTTGCAGATTGTTGTGCATACATGGGTGCAGATGTGTGTGTTTGCAGATTGTTGTGTGTGTGTGTACATGAGTCCAAATGTGTGTTTGTAGATGTGCAGATGTTTGTGCAGAGTGTTGTGTGTGTGTGTGTTGAGAAGAAAACTAAGTGGGTTAATAATCCTCTTGTGCAGCATCTGTATTTACTGCTCTGCTGAACAGAATTCATTTATCTCATAAAAACAGTGTTTCAAACACACACACACACACACACACACACACACACACACACACACACACACACACACACACACACACACACACACACCTCCCCAGACGACTGAGCTAATTAGCTTCATTGAAATGAATGGGTTAAGCTACTTTAGTTGTGCGACGATAAATAACCTGGCGACGCCTGTAAATAAGTGAGAAACAGCTGCGGAGGATTCCAGTGTTTCCAGGTGAACCTTCTGACGAGACATTAGAGGTTTAGAAGAAGAGGCAGAGGTGTATCCTCTCGTCCTCAGTCATCACTGTATCCTCTCGTCCTCAGTCATCACTGTATCCTCTCGTCCTCTGTCATCACTGTATCCTCTCGTCCTCTGTCATCACTGTATCCTCTCGTCCTCTGTCATCACTGTATCCTCTCGTCCTCAGTCATCACTGTATCCTCTCGTCCTCAGTCATCACTGTATCCTCTCGTCCTCTGTCATCACTGTATCCTCTCGTCCTCTGTCATCACTGTATCCTCTCGTCCTCAGTCATCACTGTATCCTCTCGTCCTCAGTCATCACTGTATCCTCTCGTCCTCTGTCATCACTGTATCCTCTCGTCCTCTGTCATCACTGTATCCTCTCGTCCTCTGTCATCACTGTATCCTCTCGTCCTCAGTCATCACTGTATCCTCTCGTCCTCAGTCATCACTGTATCCTCTCGTCCTCTGTCATCACTGTATCCTCTCGTCCTCTGTCATCACTGTATCCTCTCGTCCTCAGTCATCACTGTATCCTCTCGTCCTCAGTCATCACTGTATCCTCTCGTCCTCTGTCATCACTGTATCCTCTCGTCCTCAGTCATCACTGTATCCTCTCGTCCTCAGTCATCACTGTATCCTCTCGTCCTCAGTCATCACTGTATCCTCTCGTCCTCTGTCATCACTGTATCCTCTCGTCCTCTGTCATCACTGTATCCTCTCGTCCTCAGTCATCACTGTATCCTCTCGTCCTCAGTCATCACTGTATCCTCTCGTCCTCTGTCATCACTGTATCCTCTCGTCCTCAGTCATCCCTGTATCCTCTCGTCCTCTGTCATCGCTGTATCCTCTCGTCCTCAGTCATCACTGTATCCTCTCGTCCTCTGTCATCACTGTATCCTCTCGTCCTCAGTCATCACTGTATCCTCTGGTCCTCAGTTATCGCTGTATCCTTTTGTCCTCAGTCATCACTGTATCCTCTCATCCTCAGTCATCACTGTATCCTCTCGTCCTCAGTCATCGCTGTATCCTCTCGTCCTCAGTCATCACTGTATCCTCTCGTCCTCAGTCATCACTGTATCCTCTCGTCCTCAGTCATCACTGTATCCTCTCGTCCTCCTTCATCACTGTATCCTCTCGTCCTCAGTCATCACTGTATCCTCTCGTCCTCAGTCATCACTGTATCCTCTCGTCCTCAGTCATCACTGTATCCTCTCGTCCTCAGTCATCACTGTATCCTCTCGTCCTCAGTCATTCATAACAACGTGAACCTTGACCTCAAACTCATCATTCAAAGCGTTCTAAGGTCCATAAAGGTTCAGACCCAGATCTGTCAGCGACACGTCAAGGTCCGTCCACAGGTTCTGACTGACGACCGTCTCTGGAGACGTTACTCGCCAAACCCCGGTGCGGCTCCTGGTCCTCAGCACTCTTGCTAATCTGACTTTAATGAGAACAAACGCAGGAAGTAAAACCGCTCGACCTCTGGATGTGTTTTGACCGTGACGCTAGATGTTGAGCAGAGAAACATTTCCGGCTCCCTGAGCTCCGAGGTTCTGCAGATATAATTGAAGGCGCTGATGAGTCGGTGACGGTGATGAAGCGTCTGTGCAGAGTTTTCATCCGTCAACACACTTTTCTGTGTCATCAATAAGTCATGAATCTTCCTTTTTGGCTTCAACACCTGCCAGAGTGCCAGCAGGAAAGAAGGGCCGGTGAGAGAAGATGTTCACCCCTGAAATATTTAACATCTCAGCTTCCAGCAGAGATCCACGTGTGTGTGTGTGTGTGTGTGTGTGTGTGTGTGTGTGTGTGTGTGTGTGTGTGTGTGTGTGTGTGTGTGTGTGTGTGTGTGTGTGTGTGTGTGTGTGTGTGTGTGTGTGTGTGTGTGTGTGTGTGTGTGTGTGTGTGTGTGTGTGTGTGTGTGTGTGTGTGTGTGTGTGTGTGTGTGTGTGTGTGTGTGTGTGTGTGTGTGTGTGTGTGTGTGTGTGTGTGTGTGTGTGTGTGTGTGTGTGTGTGTGTGTGTGTGTCCGAGTGTGTGTGTGTGTGTCCGAGTGTGTGTGTGTCCGAGTGTCTGTGTGTGTGTGTGTGTGTGTGTGTGTGTGTGTGTGTGTGTGTGTGTGTGTGTGTGTGTGTGTGTGTGTCGGGGTGTGTGTGTGTGTGTGTGTCCGAGTGTGTGTGTGTGTGTCCGAGTGTGTGTGTGTCCGAGTGTCTGTGTGTGTGTGTGTGTGTGTGTGTGTGTGTGTGTGTGTGTGTGTGTGTGTGTGTGTGTGTGTGTGTGTGTGTGTGTGTGTGTGTGTGTGTGTGTGTGTGTGTGTGTGTGTGTGTGTGTGTGTGTCCGAGTGTGTGTGTGTGTCCTGATGATTCTTCTTGTTTTTCTTTCAAATGAAAGAGTGACATCATCATGTTTACCTGTAAATGTAGTGACTTCAAGTGTGTATCTTCTCATGTAATACCTCTGCCAAGAAGATTTTAGAATTGATTAGTTGTTTTTTTGTTTGTAGTTTATTTCGATCTTATCTTATCCTTTACTTCGTAGTAAATCTGTGAATGTTATACAATAATACAATTTTTATTTTGGATTCATCGTTTTCAACTAATCGATCAGCATTTTTTAGAAATGATAGAGAAGATGATCAAAGACAACTATAATCAAACAATTTTCAACTATAATCAAACAATTTTCAACTATAATCAAACAATTTTCAACTATAATCAAACAATTTTCAACTATAATCAAACAATTTTCAACTATAATCAAACAATTTTCAACTGTAATCAAACAATTTTCAACTGTAATCAAACAATTTTCAACTATAATCAAACAATTTTCAACTATAATCAAACAATTTTCAACTGTAATCAAACAATTTTCAACTGTAATCAAACAATTTTCAACTATAATCAAACAATTTTCAACTATAATCAAACAATTTTCAACTATAATCAAACAATTTTCAACTATAATCAAACAATTTTCAACTGTAATCAAACAATTTTCAACTGTAATCAAACAATTTTCAACTATAATCAAACAATTTTCAACTATAATCAAACAATTTTCAACTGTAATCAAACAATTTTCAACTGTAATCAAACAATTTTCAACTATAATCAAACAATTTTCAACTATAATCAAACAATTTTCAACTGTAATCAAACAATTTTCAACTGTAATCAAACAATTTTCAACTATAATCAAACAATTTTCAACTATAATCAAACAATTTTCTACTATAATCAAACAATTTTCAACTATAATACAACAATTTTCAACTGTAATACAACAATTTTCAACTATAATCAAACAATTTTCAACTATAATCAAACAATTTTCAACTGTAATCAAACAATTTTCAACTATAATCAAACAATTTTCAACAATAATCAAACAATTTCAACTATAATACAACAATTTTCAACTATAATCAAACAATTTTCAACTGTAATCAAACAATTTTCAACTGTAATCAAACAATTTTCAACTATAATCAAACAATTTTCAACTATAATCAAACAATTTCCAACTATAATACAACAATTTTCAACTATAATCAAACAATTTTCAACTGTAATCAAACAATTTTCAACTATAATCCAACAATTTTCAACTATAATCAAACAATTTTCAACTATAATCAAACAATTTTCAACTATAATCAAACAATTTTCAACTATAATCCAACAATTTTCAACTATAATCAAACAATTTTCAACTATAATCAAACAATTTTCAATTATAATCAAACAATTTTCAACTATAATCAAACAATTTTCAACTATAATCAAACAATTTTCAACTATAACCAACAATTTTCAATTATAATCAAACAATTTTCAACTTTAATCAAACAATTTTCAACTATAATCAAACAATTTTCAACTATAATCAAACAATTTTCAACTATAATCAAACAATTTTCAACTATAATACAACAATTTTCAACTGTAATCAAACAATTTTCAACTATAATCAACAATTTTCAACTATAATCAAACAATTTTCAACTATAATCAAACAATTTTCAACTATAATCAAACAATTTTCAACTATAATCAAACAATTTCAACTATAATCAAACAATTTTCAACTGTAATCAAACATTTTTTCATGTTTTTTGTGCAGCAATGACGAGAGGTTGTTAAGCGTGTGCGTCATACTAGTCATGATTGTGTTGAGATAAGTTACGGGTCAGATGATCGTTATAAAGGTCGTGACCTTCTCCGAAGATAATCAACGTTCCTTCAGTTCTAATTAGAAGGTTATCTCACTGAAGTCCCTCCGGACTCTTGACTCCTTCAGGTCCTCGACGTGAGGTGATGCTGAAGTGATAGCAGTGATTGACGGCGAGAACAAACTGCTGCAGAACGAACGACAACATTGTTCATTAAAGCTCTGATCCAGGATTAGATTCATGAAAGGTTTGTACTCGGTTATAGAAACACGGTTGGAAGTATTTGCCATAAACTCTCTTGTAAATTCAAATCATCTCTTTTGAATTTGAAAACGTAAACAGTGAGAAAATATTTAGAAAAGAACTAAAACTTCTAAGAAACGTCTGCACTTGAAAAAGTCAATAAGAAAAAAAAAAACATTACAATCATAGAACTGAGCCTCAGAAACCAAACAAAGTCGTGTCTCTGGTTCAACAAAACTGACACAAACTGTTTCAACTGAGAAAAATCTCTAGACTCAGGAAAAATGTTGTCACAACATGATCTTATAATG